>NC_056744.1:1070971316-1070993112 GCF_019279795.1 Protopterus annectens | reverse complement strand
CTGAAGAGACAGCAACCGACGCAGGACCCAAGACTTTGTTAATCAGGATGACTGAGGGCTACTGCAAGCAGATAACCCAAATGTGATGACTGCAACAGTGAATACACTCGAACATCCACATATATGGTAAGTGTACACAACTGTACTTTTTCCGAAGGCCATGAGGAAAATCTCTTCCATTTGCTGACATGTAATTTTCTTGTAGAAGCCTTATGAGAGGAAATCAAACTATGCTGCACTGAAGGTGAAAGGTCATGTTGCCTGGCTATATTTGGAATCTGAGTAGCCAGGCTGTCAACTTGAGGGTTTGAAGAAATGGGTGGAGCGTTCCCGACAGATGGGTCAGTAGTTCTGGAACTGGGTCAAGAACCCAAGGCTCCTCCTGAAGATGAGGCCATGGGGAACCAGATTTGTTGAGGCCAGTAGGGAGCGATTAGAATTAAGGTACTTCCCAATGCACTGGCTTTCTGAAGAACTTTGGGTATCAATGGTAAGGAAGGAAATGCATAGAGGAGACCTGGAGGCCAATCCTGTACAGGTGCATCCCTTGGAGATTCCCCCAGAGGGGGGGGGGTTAGGGCAAGATAGCTGCTGCATTTGGCATTCATGGGCGTGGCAAAGAGGTTGCAGCAAGGCTGGTCCCATTTTCGGAAAATCATTTCCGCTATTTCTTGTTTTAGGGACCACTCGTGAGGCATCAAAGTCACCCTGCTGAGTCTGTCTGCTATCACTTTAGATTTCCCTGGGATGTGCATTGCTATCAGAAAATGTTGGGAGGAGGTCGCCCACTGCCATACTCTCATGGCATCTCGACAAAGGGGGTAAGATCTGGATGTTCTTTGTTTCACTGTTGCAGTCATCACCTGTGGGTTATCCCTGCTGTGGTAGCCCTCGGCCAACCTGAATACCAGAGTCAGTGTTTCTGTGCACCGGCTGCTGTCGCCTGTAGTCTGACGGGTCGTCACTACTATAAAGCAAGGCAGCTGACATCATTTCATCAGTCTTTCTTGCCATGGAGCCCGTAGCAGAAGCAGTTAGCATGAGTGCCGGTCGGTCGCTACCAGAAGTTGAATTTCAGCTGAAAACGTCTAAATCCAAGTACCCCGTTGGGGGCCCTTTTTTCTTGTACTAACAAATGTCCGAAAAAGTTAACCGTTGTCTCACCTGTGGAAAGCAGATCCCACACAGACTTTCATTCTTACTGCATCACTTGTTTAGGCCCAGACCATGACATCCCTCTTTGCCAGTTCTGTGCCCTCTTTTAATGTGAGAACCATTCGCCGTATATCTCTTTTTGTAGACAATTATATTTGTATTCCGTCTTCAAATTACGATATGGCATCTGTCAGCCAACAGTCGGACATTCTGAAAAAATGTAAAGATAGACTCGGGCCACACAAAGCTAAACCTTCCAACGACGCTGCCGCTAAGCAAATTGTCCATTCTCCAGAATTCAGTGAGGTCCTTTCGCAGCTTCTGATGCTCGACTCGTTTTTTAAGCGGGCCTCTGCCGAGACCGTTTCGGAGTCCAGTATGCCACAGAATTCCACTTAATCTTCTGAGCCTTTGGCTGTTTCTGCCTTTGTTGGATCCGGAGCCGCGACGCAGGCACTGGCTTCTGAGGAGGCCGTTCGCACTACCGATTCTAGATGAAAAAGGACGTCTTCTCTTCAACTGTTTCTCTGAGACCGACAGATTCTCTCAGGCCTAGAAGCCAGGCCACTCCTAGGAAATCTGCTTCTAGCCACCATTGCTACTGGTCCCCCAACCCAAGCTCAAATGCTTAAAATGGCGGAGGATCTCATCTCCCTTATCCAAAGTACTTAGGCCCCCCCCCCCCCAAAAGAAAAAGGCACCCTTCTCCAGAAATTATGACAGACTGATTCTGTGGGATCTGATTATTCTGCTTTTGAAGAGTAACAACCTTCCCTTAACTGTTTGATTCACATGCAGAGGAATCCAGCCCCTCTGCCTCCCCTCCAAAGGACCTCTCCTTTAGGGACCCCTTCACTCCCTCAGGGAACATTTTCAGTGGGAATCTCATGACTACCCACAGTCAAAGAAGCAACTTGGAGTTTCTGGACCTGCCCCAGCACAGACCCCTGGCCATCCCACCTATTCTGGAAGTGGTGAATGATGTTTTCCATGAATCCATCTTAGCCCCTAATGCCCTGCCTCCTGCTCCAGCTAAACCTGACAGGTACTACAGAGTACCATATTCTCACAAAAGCCTGTACAGGAACCCTGCTGCAGACCCTGAGGTCATTACACAGAGACCCAAAGGAGCTAAGACTAGTTTCCAAGAATCCTCTTCCTTCTGACAAAGACTCCAGAGCTCTGGACAGATGGGGTAAGAAAGTATACACCTCTGCAGCCTTAGCTATCGGAGCACTCGGTTATCAGTTCCATATGTTAAAATATCAACAACACACTTTGGAACAGAAGATTGTTACCTTTTTTGACGGTGACGACTCAGAAGAGCTGGCAGAATTACTACACTCAGCTTGTCAGGTGGCCAAGCACTCAGAATGTGGATATGATGCCCTAGAAGACTCTAGCAGGGCAGCAGTGGCAGGATCTGTTAGAAGACATGCATGCCTGAAGGAACAACCTCTCCCTGATCATGTAAAGTCTAAACTTATTGATGCAACCCTAGGTAAGGAACGCCTCTTTGGGGAAAAAGCAGAAGAGGTGCTTAAAAAGATGGAAGACAAAGCAAAATCTATACAAAGTCAAATATTTCTTTCAAGTTCAACTGCCCAGATTGAGCAGGAACTTCCCCTCTAAGCACTGGGCCTTCCCTGCACTTAGCAGGCAGCGCCAAGGTAAGCCCCACAGGGACATGACATCCAGGCCCATATCCCAGGGCCAGCAAAGAAGCAAACAATGGACAACTTCTTGGTAAGCACTCACAATGACTCTCCTTCTCCCCTCTGCCCTTTTTTCACTCATCTAAAACTAGGAGGAAGGCACACCCTCTTCAAGGACAACTGGGTCTCTATACCCAATGACCAATGGGTATTAAAGATAATTTCTCAGTGATACATATTCTCCTTCAGGGAACTCCCTATTCCAAGAGGGTACTCAGACCTCCCCCTAAACCAGTGGGCAGAGGCATTAAAACAGGTAAAACCACTAATATCCCAGGGGGCAGTAGAACCTGTCCCTCTGGATCAAACAGGTGGTCTCTAGATTCAAAATACTAACCTTGCAGCAGCTCCTGCTTATGCTTACACAAAATGCCTGGCTGGTGATACTAGACTTAAAAAGATGCCTACCTCCACATCCCCATCAGGGAATCATGCAGAAAATGTCTTCGCTTTAGAGCAGGCAGTCAGCACTTTCAGTTCTCTGCACTGCCCTTTGGCTTATCTACTGCTTCCAGACCAGAGTATTCACCAAATGCTTGGCCCCGGCAATAACTTTCTGCAGACAAATATACAGATTTACCCTTACCTGGACGACTGCCTCATTCAGGTGATCAGCAAAGAAAAGTTGCTCCAGGACCTTCTCTTTGTCAAGAAACTCCTAACTTCCCTGGGGTTCACCATCAACGAGAAAAAAATCAAAGCTAAACCCTACCAGGAAAATAGTTTTCCTGAGAGCTGTGCTAGACACAGCAACCCTAATGGCCTTCCTATCCCCAGAAAGCAGAGCTTCCTGCCTCTACTTCACCCAGCTGGCTTCCAGAAGTCACCTCACTGCGAGGAAGTTCCTGCAAGCCATAGGATATATGGCATATTGCATTCTTCTCATCCCTCTCGCCAGGCTTCACGTGAGAAAACTTCAGTGGTACTTAAAAAAAAAACCTTTGGTGTCAGCACTCTCAGTCCCTAGAGACCACTCTCCCACTGATCCCTTGCATAAGGGATGAATTTATCTGGTGGGTGGAGGCCTGTGCCATGAACAAGCATCTTCCCTTCATCCTCTGCCCTTCCGGCCAGACCATCACCACCAGTGCCTCAGAACATAGTTTGAGGCGCTCAACTAGCAGGCAGGTGTACCCAAGGCCTTTGGAATGCCCAGCAACTTCACTTGCACCTCATCCAGAAAGAAATGATGGCGGTGCAAAATGCTCTGACTTCCTTCCAACCCTATCTCAGGCCAGGGGTTCTCCTTATAAAAACAGACAACACCACAGTAATGTACATCAATGAGCAGGGTGGCACCCAATCTTACCCCCTATGAAGGTTAGCCATGAGTCTCTGCTTACAGCCACCCCCCATGGGGCTACACCTAATTGCCCACTACCTACCAGGGATCAGCAACACACTGGCAGAGTACCAAAGCAGAAACTTACTGGACCCCCACAAATGGCAGCTCCACAGAGAAATCTTTTTGCAAATCACCCAGGATTGGGGGACCCCAGAGGTGGACCACCAGCTGCACAAGCTTTGCACCAGGGAGTATTGCCTCCTAGCATGGAAGATGGATGCCTTGACCTTCCCCTGGAGATCCCTCTTTGTGTACTCATGCCCTCCTTTGCCCCTTATTCCCAAGGTTCTGATCAAGGTAAGAGAGGAGACACCAAAGGCCATCCTCATTGCTCCAGATTGGTCCAGACAGCATTGGTACCCCTTACTGTGCAGTCTGACCTTACAGCCCCCCTAAGGTCAGACCTCTTGACCCAGGAGAGGGGAAATGTACTGCACCCAGACTTACAAACTCTCAAACTTTCAGCATGGCTTATACTCTAAAAACTAACAAGAAGTCCCTGTTAAGCAAACAGGTCCTGGACATCATCACAGAGGCCAGAAGGCCCAGCACAAGAAAATCTTATGCAGGAAAATGGAAAAGATTCTGCTCCTGGAAACATTCAAAAGGGGGCAGTACCTCCAAACCCTCCATACCTCTCATCCTGGATTACTTAGCAGAGTTGCTCAATAGTGGCCTCTCCTTCTCCTCTATTAAAATCCATGCCTCTGCCCATTATGATTCAGACCCACCCCTCTTCTCTCATCCTTTCATTAAGCAGTTCCTCAGAGGGGCTTCTAATATCAGTCCTCCCAGAAGACCTCCTACTCCACCTTGGGACCTGAATTGTGTGTTAGAGAAACTAACTATCTGATATTGTTAATCCTCGTTCATTCCTTACGCATGGGTATCTGTTCCGACCTCTGAACCAAGCCGGCCATTTTCCAAGCTTGCGTCAGCTTCAAACTCTCAAGCTAAACTCTTGCCCACAATCCCCCTCTCCCTGTTGCCTCAGATTTAGTTTGCCGCGGTGCCATTCGGTCGTGTCAAGCTGCTTCTCTTGAGCCAAGTACAGTTCTTTGTTGTTTAATAGCCATTTATATTACTTTTCTGTCAGAAAAGTTTCTATTTCATTGTCTCTTACCCTATCGCATCTAGCGACCATATTTTCTTCAGGTTTTTCTTCTCTTTTCTCTACCTTTTTACCATGAAGTATTCTCACCTTACCATCATTGGTAATCCTTCTCTTTTTCTCATACCTTTGGGTATTATTTTGTACCATTGATGGTACCCTTTTCTGCTTTCTAATTTAGCTGTCATGGCAGATAAGAAAGGTAGTCCGGGGTTTAAATGGTGTTCTGATTGTGGACACAAACTTCCTACTTCTGATGCACACTCTTTGTGCGTTTATTGTTTGGGGGCGTCCCACTTATCTGTTGACCCGCTTTGTACTATTTGTGAAAACTTTTCAAATAGAACTTTGCTGAAAAGGAAAAATAAGCTGATACTGAAGGGACTTCTTGAATCTCCCTTTTCAGAGGCTATTTCTGGGTCGGAGACCTCAACCCCTCCTAGAGCCCGTAAGAAAATCTTGGATGTTCCTTAGTCCCTGCCTGGGGACTCCCGCCAACCAAAACCTTAAAAGGCAGTTTCGGCTCTGGAGCTTACTCAGTCAGCCCCAGTGCTTTCGGAGCCTAGGCCTTCGGCTCCGTTAGCGATTTCAGCTCCATCTTCTCCTGCAGCCTTCACTATATCTGCACCGAGGGGCTCCTCGATTCAGACTGTTACCACTTTATCGGCACCCTACCTATTCAGTTGGCGCAGACCTTGACCACATCTGCTCCGACATCCTACTCGGAAAAGATGCCTTTATTGTTGACTAGTTTTGTCGGTTCCAGCTTCGGCAACGGCAATCATTTTGGCACCGATCCCTCTGTCAGTGCAGACCATGACCTCTGCACAGATGACTGGTGCAGACACCCGTAGTCCAGTCTCTCTCGGCCCTGTTCTCTGTGCAGAAAGGTGAGATGGACACCGAGTTTGCCTCTTCTGTGGACAGGCCTGTTTCTCCCTCAGTCTCCGTGAGGTCCACTAGAAGTCTTTCTGAACACAATGTGTTGCGTCTTGTGGATCAGGTGCTCCTGGCCAGAGGTATCCCACCCCCCAGGAACTGTCCTTCTTTGGGAGGTGATCACCCGTCTCCAAAGACCCCTTCTTATTCTCGTCCTTAATTGCCTTTGAAGTCCATGGATATAGCACAGTCTTCCTCTTCTGCGGTTCCCTTTATGGATCTCACTAAGGAACTGCTGTTGCCTTCGTGGCAGGAAATTTTTGCTACGACCCAGGATGTCCGTTGTGACACGCATAGTTTGCTGCTCCACAGCCATCCAGGGACTCCAGGTTGGCAGGCTGAGCCACTTAGGGGAGGGGGTGACCCCTGTCCTAGACTTTCACTTCTCTTCAGGTGGACCAGCCTTCCAAATGATGGAGAAGGCTTTCGCTGCTGTTGGGGATACTGGACTGTCGATCCCTCCCCCCTCCTCTGGTACACTGGTTTCACAAGTCGTACCGAGCAGACACCGGATGCAAGGGCCTCAGGACATATTCCCACAGGAAACCCCTTTTCCGCTGTTTTCCCCAGCTTCTCCCGCTGAGGAAGTCCACCTGAAAAGTTTGTGTAAGAGGAAGCACATGGACTCCACAGAGGAGTCCCTCACTGAAAGAGACAGATTTTGATGAGGGGGAAGGATCCTCTCAATCACCTTCTGAGGTATCCTTTGGTGATATCCTCGAAATCCTAAAACAGAGAGGTGACTAGCAGTCCACTAATTCAATCTCTGAGGAATCTGTATTCCTGCAGGCCTTTCGTGCCCGGCCCCCTACCTCCTGGGTTACTCCACCTGCCGATGAACTTGTTTGGCTTATCATGCAGCGTGCTTGGAAGGCTCCTGATACCATCGAAGCTATTCCCCGGAGGCCAGATCAGATTTTGTCCCCTCCTGCTGTGGATACTCATTGGTCAAAAGGTCTTCCTGTGGATGCTTTGGTGGTGGCGGCCGCAACAAAAAAGGATCTGGCAGAAGAAAGCCAAAACTGTCCATCCACCTAAGAGTCCCGGGCTCTGGACAGGATAGGGAAGCGCACCTTTGCATCAGAGACCTTTTACTATCAGGTCCCTGATTTATATGGCACACTTTACCAGGCTTCAAAGAGATCTGATTTCTGAGCTTTCTGAAACCTTGGCTGGTGCCGTGTCTGATGAGGTCCGTGACAAAGTGGCCTCTCAGCTGGCGACTATTGAGTCAATATCTAACTCCTCTGTGCGACTGATATCTCACGCATCAGAAGGAGCAGCTAAAGCAGCGGGTTCAGCTGCGGTCTTGAGACGACATGCCTGGATGCGCTTGTGCAATTTCTCGGAACCCTTTAAGGCTTCCTTTCTTAACGCTCACATTGAGGCCTCCTCCTTGTTTGGACCCAAAGTTAAAAGCACACTGGCCAGATGTGAACAGGATGGCAAGGCCCTTTCTGCCGTAGGTGTCAGTTATTCTTCCCCTCAACGTGTTTTCTGCCAAAACCAAAAGAGTGGGGAAGATATGGTTCAAGAAATCTCAGGGTCCTTTCCGTGACACACTGGCCGAGTTCTCCCCTAGAGGCGGGGGGGGGGGACTCGCAGGGAAGACTCTCCTTTCGGGGCAGAGGGGGGTCCACGTAACCAGGGTTTCAGGGATTCTTTCCCTGGCCAATCCTACCAGTGCTCCTGAAGAGCAGCCCAACTCCTTTCCTCTGGAGGTGGTTGGGGGACGTTTCTCCTTGTACCCTTCTACCTGGCTAACCATCACCACCGATTCTTGGGTACAAAGGATTATAACCAGAGGATGTTATGTAGTCCTATCTCGCCTACATTCTTACCTGTGTGTTCGGAGCTGAATATCGGCTCCGACTCGGACGATTTTTACTAGCTCGAAGTCTTTCATTGGCGGGGCTAAGCAGGTATCCCATGGCGCACTGCTCTATATCCCCAGATCTCGTTTGCCACTCGTGTAGCTCTGACGTGATCTCGCTTGGCTGTGGCTAAGTACCCTCTTTTTTCTTGTCTTAAGAAAAGTTTTGATTCCTATCAAAAGCTATTTTCATAGCTAATTGTCTAAGTTTGTCTAAGTTGTCAAGAATTGCGATTGTGTGATTGTTGTGTGGTATCCCACTGACTGTTCCCTCGGGCTAGGCCCGTGTCAGTTAGAGGGCCTAGTTCTCCTCTGTTTTGCCTTCTGTGCGAGTACGGTCCAGACCGTTTAAGTTAGAGGTTTGGGCTTCCTTTTCCTTGTGGTTTTTCAATCCCTTGTTCAGAGTTTGTACTTTATCTTTGGTGCATGTTTGATCACTGTTTTAGTGTTGGTTACTATTTAGCGTCGTTCCCGCTTTTTAGAGAGTGAACGCCTATGCATTTTTTTCAGACTTGGTTTTGTGTTGTGGGCATAGTAGTAAAGATGTCTAAGGATACCAAGGAGCACAAACCTTCCGGTTTTAAAAAGTGCTCTAAATGTGGGTACAAAATGTCCATTACCGATGGGCATTCCATTTGTGTCTATTGCTTGGGAGCCATCCATCTGCAGGAATCCTGCAGTTTTTGTCATGCATTCAGCCCTAGAGTTCTACAAGAGAGAAAGAATAAGCTAATTTTAAAGGGACTATTGAAACCCTCTTTTGAAGAGGCTATGGATTCGTCTTCCAGTTGAAAGTCAAAATCTGGCAAGTCAAAAAAGAGATCTCTGGCTCAGTCAGCTTCATCGGAGCCCCCGGAGAAAATCTCAAAAACTGCATTGACCTCCTTGGCTCCACTGTCCTCAGGGCCGCAGGAAGGTTCCGTATTGGAGGAACCGGTGTCTGCTCCAGTTGTATTGGAACCTCCTAGGAGCCAATCACCCAGTCTCAGACCAGCTTCTCCTGAGAGGAGATTTCATTCTCCATCCCTGTCCTCCAAATCCTCCAGGACCCTTTCGGATGTGGATGTTGATAGGGTGGTTCAGAGGCTCCTCCAGTCACCGGTTTTGGCAAAATTGTTTTCGGCTCTGGCCTAGTCTGCTCCGGAGCCCGTCCCGACCCCGAATTCTGTCATTCCTCCAACCACATCTCTGTCTTTGGAGCCGGAGTGTTCCGTGCAGTGTAATGTTTCCAGGCTGGCTCCGATGCCCCATTTGGCTCCATCAGTACTGGCATCGGCTCCGACCCTGTTGGCTCCTTCCTCGGGGTTCGGGACTCAGGATTCTGCGGTCGGGCCCGAGGGGGACATCTCAGGGCTTATTTCAGTCCCGAGCCTCCCTCTTGGTGCATCGGCTTGGGGAACTCTGACCCCCGTCATGGCCCTCTGAGACTGGTCCGCTCCTCGGATTTGGGGGCGGGGGCGGCCTTTGAGGCTATGCGGACCGCGCTGGCCAGATTGTCAGCTACATCAGGCGGGTCGGTCACTCTGTCCCCTACCACTCCGGTGAGAGCTTCTGATCACCACCCATCCATGGACAGCAGAGCACCAGGGCCTGGGGATACCCCCACAAGTGGTCCCCAAATTTCTGAGGGTCCCTCAGAGTTCATGCCTGAGGAGCCCCGCAGAAAGAAAACGTGCAAGAGGAAGCACATAGACTCCCAGGATGAGTCCCTCACCTCTGATACCGACCTCGAGGAATCGGAGGGGTCCCTCAAGTCATCCTCTGATGATGTTTCCTTCTCTGTTATCCTTGGAGATACTGAAACAGGGGTGACTGGCCTTCCAAAGCCCCTTCCGAGGAGGAGTCAGTATTCCTTAAGGTATTTGGTGCGCAGCCCTCCGCCTCCTGGGTGTCTCCACCCTTCGAACACCTGGACCTGATTTGTCAAAGGGTGTGGGAGAACCCTGATTCTGTGCAGCCCGTGCCTAGGCATCCCAACAAGTTTCTTTCCGCCCCCCAGGGCAAAGAGTTTCTGCCTAAAGGAGTCCCTGTAGATGCCATGGTGGTGGTGGCAGCCACTCGGAAAGAAGTAGCAGAGTCTTCTTCATCCGTCCATCCTCCTAACAAGGAGTCTAGGACCATGGATCGGTACGGGAAGCGTACCCTCTCGTCAGCAACCTTTATATTACGGTCGCTGATTACCTGTCTCACTTCACTCTGCTCCAGAGAGATCTCCTCAGAGTTAGGGGATACTCTTGCGGGTAATGTTCCTGAGGAGGTGGCTCAGACGGTTAACGCCCAGGTCTCTACCCTCAACTCCATTGTAAACTCATCCATGCGGCTCATTTTGTATGCAGCCGAGGGTGCAAGTAGGGCAGCAAGCTCAGGGGTCACCCTTAGAAGGCAAGTCTGGCTGCGCCTGTGTCACTTTGCAGAGGCCTTCAAGTCTTCCTTCACTGACGCCCCCTTTGATGGTTCCTCTTTGTTTGGGACCAAAGTGACACCCTCACCAGGTGCGAGCAAGAGGGAAAGACCCTGTCTGCCATAGGGTTCAGTTTTCCCTTCCTTCTAGCCCTTATCCCAAGGCCCAGCGGGGGGGGGGATGTGGTTCAAGAAATCACAGAGGTTTTTTCCTGCTGCACAAGGTGAAACCCCCCCCCCCTCCAGAGGCAGGGGAGGGGGGTTATTCAGGGAGACATCGCCCCAGAGGCAGAGGGGGCCCCCGCAATTCGGGAGACGGCGATTCCTTTTGTGGTTCTCCATACTCTCGCTCCTGAGGGTGTGCCCAACTGCGCTTATCCGGAGCCAGTCAGGGGTCCAATTTCCTTATATCCAGAAGCCTCGAAAAGCATTACCCAGGACCGATGGGTATTACAGATAATTTCCGGAGGTTATCTCATCCCATTTTCATCAGAACCCCTGCCAATCAGAAAAATTCCAGACATACCACCCAGTCAACAGGATCAAGCAGCCTCAGAGGTCCTACAGCTGTGAGAAAAAGGAGCCATCCAGCGTGTCCCCTCAGACCAAATCGGATTAGGGACTTACTCAAGATTCTTTTTGGTGCCGAAAAGAACAGGGGACCTGAGACCCATACTAGATCTCAGCCAACTGAACAACTATGTACACAAGTCCAAGTTCCGTATGGTCACACTACATTCGATTCTCCCATTGTTGGGAGAGGAGGTATGGATGTGCTCCATCGACCTCAGGGATGCTTACTACTATGTGAAAATGGACAGGGCATCCAGGAGTCATCCAGGAGTCACCTACACGTCCGGCTGGGAGCTAGTCATTTCCAGTTTCGAGCCCTGCCCTTTGGTCTCACCACAGCTCCCAGGGTGCTCACCAAGTCTATGGTGGTGGTGATGGCTCACTTGAAATGTCAGGGATTCCAGGTGTTTCCGTATTTGGACGACTGGCTCCTTACCGCTCCCACCAGGCATCAACTAGTTCAAACCAGGGACGCTACCATCACTCTGTCACCAGTTGGGTATAACAATAAATTAGGAAAAATCTGCTTTATTGCCCTCGCAGCATGTCACCTTTATAGGAACAGAATTAGACACCATTCGAAAGTGAGCATTTTTACTGCAGGAAAGGATCAGAGTCTTACAACAACAGATACACATGCTGATGCTCCTGAGACAAGCGAAGGCAAGATGGGTTCTCCAGCTCCTAGGAATCATGGCAGCAACAATCATGTCGGTCTCTCTAGCGAGACTGCACATGAGAATTCTCCAATGGCTCCTCTTTGTTCAGTGGTCTCTCCAAAGACTTCCACTGTCTCATTCCAACTTGCTCACGGACAGATGCAAGCAGGACCTCTGTTGGTGGCTGTGCATCAACAATTTGGACGGGGGAAAACCCTTCATTCCACCCATCCCAGTTGCCACGGTGACCACGGACGCCTCCCAGATTTGGGGGGGGGGCATTATCTTGGCAGGACAGTCCAAGCCACGTGGCAAGAACACGAGATGCATCTGCATATAAACGTCCTAGAGATGAGAGCAAGTGCCACTTGCGTTGCAGGCACTTCAGAGTGTTGTTCCTCTAGGGACGATTGCGATACACTCAGACAACATATCAGTAGTGTGGTAGCTAAACAAGCAAGGGGGAACTAGGTCTTACCCTCTGTACAGAGAGGCCATGCGAGTGTGGCTTTGGGCAGTAACTTCCCAACGGTTTCTGGTGGCAACGCACATTCCAGGGAAGTCAAACGTGATTGCGGACAGGCTAAGCAGAGCTATTCTAATGCCTTGGGAGTGTTCCCTGAATCGCCTGGTTGCAGAGCGAATCTTCAGCAGATGGGGTCAGCCTTGCTGCGACCTTTTTGCCAGCCCCCTCAATGCGAAATGCAGCAACTACTTCACGCTGATCCCCCCCCCCCCCACAGGGGGAGTCACCCAGGGGCGCTCTGGTTCATGATTGGCCCTCCAGTCTGCTTTATGCTTTCCCTCAGTTTCCCCTGCTGTCAAAGGTGATTCAGAAAGCCGCAATCCTTGGGAAGCAGAATCATTCCGATTGCTCCACACTGGCCTCGCCAAGTTTGGTTTCCCTTTCTTCAGCAATTCGTTTTGGATACTCCTTGGACTCTGGACCCTCAACCAGATTTACTGACACACATGTCGGGACAGTTCCACCCCTCCCAGATGACCCTCCGGTTGACAGCCTGGCTACTCCACTTCCATCGTTAGTCAGACTTCATAATTTCTCACCAGAAGTGGTTCATATATTATCGTCCTCTCCTAAATCATCCACTAGAAAGGTTTATTCTAGTAAATGGAAAAGGTTTTCTATCTGGGCACATACCAGAGGCATTGATCCTTACACAGCTCCAATCGCTTCAGTCCTGGAGTTTTTGTCTATGCTTTTCCATCAGGGTTCCGCATCAGCCACCATCAAAGTTCAGCTGGCAGCGATCTCTAATTTCCATGTAGCGAATGAGCCTAGTCTCATGGCGCATAGACTATGCAAGGCGTTCCTGAAGGGTACTCTGTTGCTCCGTCCCCCGGTGTCAGAACCAATCAGGCCCTGGGATCTCAGTTTTGTTCTACAAGTCCTTACTTTACCACCTTTCGAGCCTGCAACCTGCGAATTGAAATTCTTGACCTGGAAAACAGCCTTCTTAACAGCAATCACTTCAGCAAGGCGCATTTCAGAAATTCAAGCCCTCTCTATCAAACCTCCGTATTTAATCTTCCATAAAGACAGGGACTCTCTTAGACCAAACCCTTTGTTTCCTCCTAAAGTGGCTTCCATGTCTTACCTAAATCAATCCATTGCGCTGCCTGTCTTCTTTCCCCACTTTTCTAACAAGGCAGAATTTAGATTTCACCAGTTGGATGTACACAGACATTTACGCTTCTATCTACACCGAACAAAAGATATCCGGAAGTCTGACCAACGTTTTGTTTCCTTTTTGGAAAACCGAATGGGTTCCCCGGTCTCCAGGGTCACCCTGTCTAGATGGATATCTAGTTGTACCTCTTTCATCTATCAAGCAAGAGGTAAAGATGTGCCATTTCCGGTCAAGGCTCACTCTACTCGGGCTGTTTCCACATCCACAGCCTATCAAGCCAGATTGTCAATGAATGATACATGTGCTGCAGCTACTTGGGCTTCTCCTCACACATTTGTTTCTCATTACAAATTGGACATGGTCTCCAGGGGCAGGTCTTCCTTTGACCCCACAGTTCTCAGGAGTATTTTCATATGAGCCACCCAGGATGTAGGTGCTAGGGACGCTGTTCCACGGGTAGGAATGTAGGCGAGATAGGACTACATAACACCAAGAAGTTATGTACTCACCATAATGTTCGATGTATGTAGTCCATCTTGCCTCACATTCTTACTTACCCTCCCACCTTCCCCCTTCCTGGAGGATTTGGAGGTTAGGTTGTTATCTGCAAAGTTCCCTTGCTTAGCTTATTCTTTACCTGGATGTGATGTGTGCATGGAGTGCAAATGAGTTTCGCAGCAAACTAGATCTGGGGATATGGAGCAGTGCGCCATGGGATACCTGCTTAGCCCAGCCAATGAAAGACTTCGAGCTAGTAAAATCGGCCGAGTCGGAGCCAATATTCAGCTCCGAACCCACGGGTAAGAATGTGAGGTGAGATGGACTACATACATCGAACGTTATGGTGAGTACATAACTTCTTGTTATAATATCCCCTTCAATCTTTGTCCTGTCCCTTCAAAATACCTTCCCGACTTTCCACCCAGTCAAAGGGAAGAAGCAGCACTAGAGATAGAAAAGCTGCTAAGAAAGAGAGCCATCCAAATAGTCCTTCCAGACCAGATAGGATCCAGATTCTACTCGAGACTACTTTTGGTGCCAAAGAAAACCGGGGACTGGAGACCAATTTTGGATCTCAGTGTATTGAACAAGTTTGTGAGAGTACAAAAATTCCGGATGGTCACAATACAGTCTATTCTCCCGTTTGTGGAAAAAGATGATTGGATGTGCTCGATAGATATTCAAGATGCGTACTACCACATAAAAGTGGACAGGCCATCAAGAAGATTTCTGCGCTTCCATGCAGGAGCCAGTCATTACCAGTTCAGAGTACTGCCCTTTGGACTCTCTACAGCCCCCAGAGTGTTCACGAAATGCTTGGCAGTTGTCACAGCTCACTTGCGACTTCAAGGATTCCAGGTGTTTCCATACCTAGACGACTGGCTCATTTCCGCCCCCACCAGACATCTACTGGAAGAAGCCCTGGCATACTCTCTCCTCGCTGCACAAAGGCCAGGCATAACCATAAACTGGCAAAAATCCAATCTCACCCCATCTCAATCGACAGAATTCTTAGGGGGTTATTCTGGACACAAAGAACTGCAGAGCTGCTATTCAGAGCACAGAATTTTAAGGATAAAGCAACAGCTGGTTCCAATCCTTTCAAGGGAGAAATCCACGGCTCACTGTGTTCTACAGCTGTTGGGTTCCATGGCAGCCTCCATCACCCTTGTCCCCCTGGCCAGGTTTCACATGAGGCTTCTGTAATGGCTACTGCTCACCCAATTGTATCCCTTTCAGCCATGATTCGAGTAACCCACAGGTGCAAACAGGATTTAAATTGGTGGATGACACAATCTGTCACAATGGTCTCACCCCTTCTCCCCCCAGCAACCCAAGGCCACAGTGACTACGGACCCCTCCCTGATGGGGTGGGGGGGCTATGTTAGGGACAGACAGTCCAAGGCACTTGGTCCGAACTAGAGGCCCATCTGCATATAAATGTTCTAGAGCTGTGGGCGGTGCTTCTGGTTCAAGCATTCCATCCCCTGATGCCGTCTGGGACAATTGCAATTCAGTCAGACAACATGACTGTGGTATGGTACATCAACAAGCAAGGTGGAACCAAATCTTACCCACTTTGTCGAGATTTCATGAGGATATGGCAATGGGTGATGGCTACCAACCGTTTTCTTCTAGCAACACACATTCCTGGGAGTTCCAACGAGATAGCAGACAGACTCAGCAGGTGCATTCTTCAACCTCACGAGTGGTCCCTGAATCCCTTGATAACGGTGGAGATCTTCCACCGCTGGGGCCGTCCTTGCTGCGACCTCTTTGCATCCACAACCAACTACAAATGCAGCAATTATTTCGCCCTGGTTCCCCCTCCGGGACAGTCACCCAAGGACGTTCTAGTCCACGATTGGCCCTCTGATCTTCTTTATGCATTCCCACACTTTCCCCTCATTCCCCAGTTTCTGAAGAAAGCCCGTCGGTTGAAAAGCAAGGTGATCCTCATAGCACCATATTGGCCTCGACAGATTTGGTTCCCCTTCCTTTGGCCTCACCTACTAGATCGACCATGGATTCTCATCCAACCCCGGAGTTGATCTCACATCCACAGAACCTGATTCATCCCAACTTGAACAGCCCAAATCGCCCAGCTTGGCTACCTCAATTCCCTTGATTGCCAGGCAGAATGATCTTTCTTTACCAGTACATGACATTCTCATTGCATCTCATAAGTCTTCCACTACAATTACTTATCTGAGCAAGTGGAAAAGATTTACCTGTTGGCTGAAAGATAAACAAGTAGATCCCGTCTCAGCACCAGTGTCGATAATACTAGACTGTCTGGCCGACCTTTTCCAATCGGGTCTGTCAGCCTCTACCATTAGAGTTCATTTGGCTGCAATTTCTAATTTTCATGAGGGTGTCCAAGATTCCTCTCATGTCCCACAAATTGTGCAAGACCTTCATAAAAGTGTGAATCATTTGAGGCCACCTTTTAGAGAAACCTATCCAACGATGGGATTTATCATTAGTTCTACAAGCTCTGACAATGCCACCTTTCAAACCAGCCTCTTCTTGCGACCTCAAGCATTTGTCATGGAAAACCTTGTTTTTGGTTGCCATTACTTCTGCCAGACGTATTTCTGAGCTTCAAGCTTTATGTATCGAGTCCATACTTGATTTTTCATAGAGACAGAGTCTCTGAGAACTAATCCATCATTTCTGCCAAAAGTGATCTCTGAAATGTCCATTAATCAAACCATTGAATTGCCAGTTTTCTTTCCCAATCATTCAAACAGAGGAGAGTATTGCCTATATACCCTAGATATCCACAGGCAAATCCGTTTTTACTTAAACAGGACTAGGTTCTTTTGTAAATCAGACCAGTTATTTTTGGCCTTTTCTGGACCTAGATTAGGATCTGCTGTTGCTAGGGTCACATTAGCTAGATGATTGAAGGACTGTGTGACCTTCATTTATACGCAACGTAATATCTCGTTGCCTACTACCATGAAAGCTCATTCAACAAGGTTGGTAGCAACTTCTACTACCTTCCATGCTGGAGCTTCTTTACATGACATCTGTGCAGCTGCAACTTGGGCTATGCCTCATACCTTCATTAATCATTACAAATTGGATTTGGCCTCCAGGGGAAGAGCATCTTTTGGTTCTATGGTGCACAGGAATGTCCTTCCATGAGAGCCTCCCAGGAATAGAGGTAGCTGGGGACTCTTTCCCATGCGTAAGGAATGAATGAGGATTGACAATATCAGATAAAGAAGTTATGTCTTACCAACGTTCTATCTGTATTGTTGATCCTCGTTCAGTCATTACGACCTTCCCGCCTTCCCCCTCCTGTGGTTTCTATTGAATCTCACCGTCTGGTTCTCTTAGGTTATTTGATGAGAGGTAGCCTTACCTTCTTTGACTTGCAGACTCAATATGAGAACAGGGAGTGGGGGATTGTGGGTAAGATTTTAGGTCGAGAGTTTGAAGCGGACACAAGCTTGGAAAATGGCCGGCTTAGTTCCGAGGTCAGAACCGATACCCATGTGTAATGAATGAACGAGGATCAACAATACAGATGGAATGTTATGGTAAGACATAACTTCTTTTTACCTCCTTTCGAACCTGCTGCTTCAACAGAATTGAAATACCACTCCTGGAAGACTGCCTTCCTACTAGCTGTCTCCTCAGACAGTAGGGTCTCGGAACTTCAAGCTGTCATGGCTGTTGAGCCCTTCATTATTTTCCATGGAGGCAGTCTCTCCCGGAGGACTAATCCCCTCCTTTATGCCCAAGCTGGTATCTGATGTAACCCTTAACCAGGCCATACATCTTCCCACCTTCTTTCCCAACCATCAAAAGAAGGGGGAAAGAATTCTACACTCGCTTGAAGTGCGCGGACAACTCGGATACTATCTGGACAGTACTAAGTCATTCATATAAACTGACTAACTTTTTGTAAGCTTTGCCTCTGGGGCAGAGGGGAAGCCCGTCTTCATACAAACCATTTCCAAATGGATTTCACACTGTTATTTATTTTTTGCTACAGACTACATGGGAAACCCATCCACATGTATATCCCTACCCACTCCACTAGAGCAACCACCACTTCCACTGCTTTCCTCAGAGGAATACCTACCAGGGACATCTAGGAAGCAGCCACCTGGACCTCTGTCCCATACCTTTACAAAGCATTACTACCAACCTCTCTTTTCTAAGTCTAGGGCAGGGTTTGCCTCTGCAATTCTACAGGGCCTCTTGACCCATATCTAGGACTGTAACTATCCTTCCACCGTTTACCTCAGCTTTGGGAATCCTCCCACAGGTGATGACTGCAGCAGTGAATCACAAAGAACATAATATGGTTGTGTACACTTACCATAAATGTAGATATTCTAGTGTATTCACTGTTGCAGTCTTGGTTTCCCTCCCTCCATCCCCCATTTAACATCTTTCCCCTAGGGGGACACAAGCTTCCCAAGGTGGCTATTAGCCACCAGGACCACTTCTGGCGGGTTAGAGCAAGGAAGAACTGATGTAATGACGTTGGCTGCTGTGCTTTATAGTACTGATGACCTGACATTAGACTACAGGCGACAGCAGCCAGTGCACAAAAACATTGACTGTGGTATTTGGGATGGCCGAGGGCTACCACAGCAGGGATAACCCACAGGTGATGACTGCAACTACACTCTAACATCTACATTTATGGTAAGTATGCACAACTTTACTTTCCTCCTTGCTTGTTTATGTACCAGACAACTGACATGTCTGTCTGTATTGCTATAGTTCCCAGTGAAAGAGAGTCTTGAATGCTTGCAGTGCTAAAAGCACTGCTCTCATCTCCAGAACATTGATGTGCAAGTGGGCCTTGTAATCCTGCCAAGTGCCTTGGACTACCCCCCCCACCCCCACCCCCACCCTATCTGGGAAGCATCTGAGGTCACTGTGGCTACAGGCTAGGGGAGAACAAAGGTTCAGTTTGTAGTCACATGAGTAGAGTAAAGCCACTATCGAAGGTCTTTTCTGCAGAATTCTGTTCTCAAGATTTGCTGAGACATGGGGAGATCCTGCATGGACCACTGACTGAACAAAAGCCACTGTAGAATCCCCATGTGGAGCCTCGCTAATAGAATCAAAGTTATTGCTGCTGCCATGGACCCCTACACTTGTACAACTTTTCTTGCTTGTACCTTCTTCTTGAACAGGAGGATCGAGACCTGTCTTCTCAGGACGTAAACTCTTTCTGGGAGAAGCTTTACCACCATGTTTGTGGTGTCTAGATCTGCTCCTATAAAAATGATATGTTGAGATGGCGACAGCACCTATTTTTCATACTTTTATCATGATCCCTAAGCAGGAGCAGAGTTTTAATGTGGTGTCTCTTGCCTGTGTTGGTAGATGCTCGGTGGTGGTGGTGGTTAGGAGCCAGTCTAGATACAGAAATACTCTGAATCCTAAACACTTCAAGTGAGCCGTGACCTCTGCCATGCATTTGGTGAACACTCTGGGGGCTGTAGTGAGACCAAAGGGCAGAGCTCTAAACTGATAGTGACTGACTCCCAGCCGAAAATGCAAATGCCTCCTGAATTGCCTGTCCATTTTTATGTGGTAGTACGCATCCTGAAGGTCTATAGAGCACATCCAATCATCTTTTCCCAGAATAGGGAGTATTGACTGCAGTGTTTCTGTCCGGAACTTTGATTCTTCCGACTTTAGTCTGCCGAGATCCAAGATGGGTCTCCAGTCCACTGTTTTCTTTGGAACTAAAAAGAACCTTGAGTAAGTTCCGGATCCTATTTGGTCTGCGGGGACTGTTTGGATGACTCTGTTTTCTAGCAACTTCTGTATTTCTAGTGTTGCTTGTCCCCTTTGACTGGGTGGAGCATCTGGAACGACTTTTATGTTTGGGACATGGAAGGAAAAGGGTATGGAGTATCCTCTGGATACTATGCTTTGTACCCATTTGTCTTTGGTTGTTTTTAGCCAGGCTTCTGGGTACAAAGATAGGCGACCCCTGACTACCTCTAGAGATGGACAGACGGGCCTCCTTTCAGGAGAGCTGGAAGGGCTTTCCACGAGTAGAATCCCTGTCGCCCTGGTTTTGCGGACCCCCTCTGCCGTGTGGTCAGCGTCTTCCATTATTGCCTCCCCCTCAGCACCTGGGGGAAGATTCACCACGTGTCTTGAAAAACTCTCCAGGATTTTTGAAACCACATTTTTCCTCCCTTTTGGATGAGGTCTAGAAGGCAGGGACAAATGGACTCCGGCAGTGTGCGTCTTTCCTTCCTGCTCACACCTGGTTAGCATCTCTTACTTTCGGCCTGAACAAAGATGCACCATTGAAGGGAGCGTTCACAAAGGAAGGCTTGAAGGGCTCTGCAAAGTTACACAGGCACATTCAGGAATGTCTCCTTAAGGAAATTCCTGAACCTGCCACTCTACTCGCTCCATCAGCTGCATAGGAAATAAGTCTCATGGAGGAGTTTACCACTGAATTTAAGGTGGAGAGCTGGGAGGCAACCTTGTCTAATACCCCCATAGCTACTGAACCGTGGAGAGCATCTCCTAGCTCCTTCAGGAGATCTCTTTGTAATGTTGTAAAATGCTTGAGATAATTCAGGGACATCAGTGTAAAGGCTGCTGAAGAAAAGGTGCACTTTCCATACCTGTCCATCGTACAAGACACTCTGTTCGGAGGACGGACAGTAGAGGACGTTTCTGACAATTCCTTCTTGGTGGCTGCCACAACCACCATAGCATGTACCGGGACACCCTTTGTAAGGAAAGTTTTATCTTTGGGGGTTGTAATGTACTTATTTGGTCTCCAAGGGACCGGCTGCACTGAATCTGGAGTCTCCCACGTCTTTCGATAAACTAGGTTCATAAGTTGTTCAAAAGGTGGAGACACCCAAGTGGCGGAAGTGTGAGACCCAAAAGCCTTCAGTTAAACAGACTCCTCAGAAGGGTTGATGGGCTTCCAGCCACCTCTCTGCTTAAGTACTTCTAGGATGTCTTCAAAGGAGACATCCTCAGAGGGTGACTGTGGGGATTCTTATCACTCAAGATCTGTTAGATGTTAGGTACTCTTCCGGGGAGTCCAAATGCTTCGTCTTGCATAATCTTTTGTGAGGGACCTCTTCAAAAGGGTACTCAGGAGAGGTTTCTGAAGAGAGGGGTTCACCCAATGGGGTGTCCTGAGCCCATGGGTTTCCACGTCTGTGTGGATGCGGTTGTGCTGAGACTGACACCGGGGCCTTAGGGGAGGAATGATTGGATCTGAGTGTGGAGGTGCCCATGGGGATAGTGTGCTCCTCATTGCCTCGAAGCCCCCCCCCCCCCCCCCCAGTGGCCTGAGAAAACTTCTGGCTCTGAAGAACCAGAAGACATTCCACCACCAAAGGGGCTGGCTCCGAGGCTGATTTAGGAGCAGATCTCACCTGCGCTGAAGCCCCAAGAGGCATGTTTGGATCCAAAAAATGTCCGATCCAGCTGTCCTCTCCGGACCCAACTGGAGAACGTCTGCACCTAGACTCCACAAGCTCAAATGGCACTGAGGAAGTTGGAGAAGTAGTCAGGGCAGAAGATCCTGGAGCAAGTCTTGGCTCCTATGTTTTCACTACAATCAGCTCCATGCGTTCCGGCTACGTCACGAGTCGGGTCGGAGAAGGAATCGATGGTGAAAGAGTGCAGATCTGGTTGGTTCCGGAATCCTTTGGGTCTGCTCCGACAACAGTTTGGCCAGTGCACTCAAAAGTCTCCGCACCACGCCATCGACATAGTCATCAAAAAGACTCCTGGAGGACCGAGAGGAGGGAGCTGGAGAATCTTGTAACTTGCAAGATAGGAGATCTGATTGTCAGAGAAACCGGCAATATTTCTGGGGACTGGTTCCGAGCATGAAGTACCAACGGTT
>NC_056744.1:1070856316-1070968816 GCF_019279795.1 Protopterus annectens | reverse complement strand
CCGTTGCCGGTATATTTTCGCTTCAAAATATTTCGGTTGTCTGTTTAATTATCCAGAAATGTCGTTGGTTAGCCATCCAACTGCCAGGATTCCAAAAAAACGCAAAGATAAAGAAAGAGACAGGCTGCCATGGTCCAAAACTGTCGACAACACTTCTCCTAAGCCAGTTTGCCATTACTCAGTGAGGCACTTTCGCAGCCCCTGATACCCACTACTTCTGATTCGTGGGCCTCTTCTGAGACCCATTCGGAGTCCGGTATGCCGCGAGATGCTTCAACTATGGAACCCACTGATGTCTCTACCTTGAATGGATCCGAAGCCGATGTGCAGGCACCAGCTTCTGAGGGTGTATTCAGGCCTACGGACTTGCATATTAAATCGACGCCTCCTTCATTACTTAGGCCTAAATCTCGATCCATGTCTAAAAAACCGACGCCCAGGCCTCTATGCCTAAACAACAAATTATAAGAATGGATGAAGATCTAATAACTCTAATCAGGGGTAGCCACCCCCCCCCCCCTTCTAAGAGGCCTAGGACTGAGGTTGATTATGAATCTTCTGCTCAGGATTCTGTTTTTTCTGACTCTTCTGATCTGGATTTGCCCTTACCTGCTTATGAGGATTCTGATGCAGAGGACTTTATTCCCTCTCTTCCCCTCCAGAGGATTTTTCTTTTGGTGAAACCTTACATATACTCTAAGGGAGCATTTCCACTGGGAAAACCAGGATTTTTCTGATTCAAAAAAGAGGCTTAGGGATTTCTACTCCTGCCTCAGCATAGGCCTTTAGCTATTCCCCCTGTACTAGACATTGTTGATGATGCCTTTTCGGAATCTAGTTTCGCCCCTGATTCTTTGCCTCCTGCTCCCAGAAAACCTGACCGATATTGCAGGGTTCCTGATTCGCACAAGTTTCTTTTTAAAAATCCTATAGTGGATCCAGAGACCATTTCACAGGGGCCCAAGGACATTAAAGCTTCTACTGCTAAAAATTCTATCCCTTCTGATAGAGACTCCAGGGCGCTGGATAGATGGGGTAAGAAGGTTTACACTTCTGCAACCTTGGCCGTTAGGGCTTTAAACTGCCAGTTTCATATGTTAAAATATCAGCAATGTTATTGGACTGCTTAAACAGAAAATGATGTTGATTCCTGACTGTGTGGAAAATAATTACAGGATTTAACGCATTCTGCCGAACAAGTTGGAAAACATAATTTGCAGTGTGGTTTTGATTCATTAGAGGCCTCTTGCAGGGCTGCTCTTACTGGGTTTGTGCTAAGAAGGCATGCTTGGCTTAGAGCAATCTTTGCCTAATCATATTAAGGCTAAATTGTTGGATGCTCCTTTAAATCAGGACCGCCTGTTTGGCAACAAGGCTGAGGAAGTTCTTAAAAGATGGAAGATTAAGCTAAATCTATGCAAACTCTTAAAGATTTTTTACAAGTTCAGCCTCCTAGATTTAGTAGGCACTGGCCCTCTAAGAATTGGTTCTTTCCAGCCCCCTTCCAGGTCTTCTCCCCAGGTTTCAGTCCCCAGGGACTCTCAGAACTAAGCAGTGGGGGGCCTCCACTTCCAAGTCTGGGAATAATAAGACTCCCCCCTTTGGTAAACTGTCTCAACGACTTCCTTTTAAAATTTCCAAGCACTTATCAACTGACTGCCCCTTTGGGGGGAAAGATTGCTCTTCATGCAAAGAATTGGGAACTCATTACCCAGGACAAATGGGTTATAAATATAGTGTCCCTAGGATGCAGATTTCACTTCACACGTTGCCAACACCAAGTGGGTGGCCGGATCTACCCCCAAATCAGTGGGCAGAGGCCCAAAAGCAAGTACTTTCTCTCTTAAACATAAGGGCTATTCATCTGGTACCAGAAGAGGAAAAGGGACAAGGTTTCTACTAGAGACTTTTCCTGGTACCCAGAAAAGACAATTAATTCATGGCGTCCTATCTTGGACCGGTCTACTCTAAACACCTTTTTGGAGATTCCAAAATTCAAGATGCTGACTCTTCGCCAATTACTTCCTATGCTAGGCAAAGATGCCTGGTTGGCAACACTAGATTTAAAAGAAGCATACCTGCACATCCCAATCAGGGAATCTTGCAGAAAATACCTACGCTTCAAAGCAGGCTACATGCACTGTCAGTTCTCTGCACTGCCCTTTGGCTTATCTGCTACACCCAGGGTATTCACAAAGTGCCTAGCTCCAGTTATTGCATTTTGCAGGCTAAGAAATATTCAAATATACCCATACCTGGACGATTGTCTAATTCAGGCAGAAAGCCAGGACATACTTTTGAATCTGTCCTTTGTAAAAAGGGTTCTAACTTGTCTGGGGTACACCATAAACGAAAAGAAATCAAACCTGGTACCCTGTCAACAAATTATATTCCTGGGAGCAAGCTTGAATACAACTTCCCAGATGGCTTACCTCATGCCAGAAAAGCAAATTCATTTGACAACCTACTTCAAACAAGTGGCCACAAAAACTCTGCTATCTGCAAGACAAGTACTGCAAACCTTGGAGTTATGGCCTCCTGCATTCTTCTAATTCTATATGCAAGACTGCATATGAGGAAATTACAGTGGTATCTAAAAAGCCTATGGTGTCAACATTCTCAAGACCTAGAAACAATGATTCCTGTCATACCTTGCCTACCCCTAGAGTTCCTTTGGTGGGCAGAGGCCTGCCATGAAAACAAGGGACTACCTTTCACACCACCCCCTGCCGCCCAAACCCTAACAACAGATGCATCAGACTATGCATGGGGGGGCTCACCTGGCAGGGAAGTGCATTCAGAGCAAATGGAACTCAAGTCAAATGCACCTGCATACCAATCAAAAACAAATGTTAGCAGTACAGAATGCTCTGACTGCCTTCAAGGACCACATTTTTCCAGGACAACTAGTGGTAAAAACGGACAAACACCACTGTTATGTGGTAGATAAGCAGGGGGTACACATTCTTACCCCCCTCTGCAGACTAGCCATGGCATTGTGGAACACAGCCTTGAGCTACCAAGTGCACCTACAAGCTCAATTCCTGCCAGGAAAATTAAATACACTGGCAGATGGACTAAGCAGAAACCTCATGGACTCACACGAGTGGAAACTGGAACCAAGGATTTTCAACAAGTTGACAAGTAAATGGGGGAGCCCAGATATAGACTTGATGTTCATCGTGCATACAGCTGCAGTAATCACAGATGGGTTCTCTGCCGTCAGGCGGGTCCTCGGTCGGCCGAATTCCAAAGTCTAGGTCCGGCATCAGTTGTTTTCACTTTCTTTCCTGACGTCAGTGAGGCAGGGGTATATAAGACACAGCCGACGCCATTTTCTTCAGTCTTTTTTGCCGCGCGGTGCCCGAAGCAGAAGCAGTTCGCAAGTGCCGGTCGGCCAGCTCCTGAATTTACGAAAAATTGGAAACCGAAGTTTTCTTTAAAGCTAAGTACCCCGTTGGGGAAACTTTTCTTGCCTCAGACCGATGTCAGAAAAAGTTAACAATTGTATTTCTTGTGGGAAGCAAATACCGCATAAGGATTTCCATTCCCTCTGCATACCTTGTTTAGGCCCAGACCACGACGTCTCGGGCTGTCGCTTTTGCGCTACTTTCAATAAACGCACTATTAAGCATCGAGCGGAGTTCGCCCAACACCTTTTTGGTAAAGCCTTTGATTATAAAATGTCATCGGAGACTCCGACTACCGTTTTGTCCAAAAACCGCAAGAAGGACTGACACGCGAGGTCCTCTGTTTCCACCGACACCACACCAAAACCGGCTACACGTGGTCAGGTTCTCAGCGAGACACCTATGCAGTCCCTGACTACCGACGACACTTCTTTGGCAGTGTCTTCTGTAACCGAGACCGCAGGTACCTCGGCCCATACCCAGACTACAACCACCGAAGCCACTGTGAGCGTTGAGCCTCCTAATGTGGACAGGTCCACTTCCACCCATGGTGTCTTTAGACCCTCATCTTCCTTTTCCATTAAGGCCTTTACTAAGTCCAAATCAGCCAGGCATCCCAAGAGGCCTGTTGCACAGGGCCCATCTCCAGGCCCCATGCCTAAAAAGCAGATGCTTAAAATGGCTGAGGATTTAATTACTCTTATCAGGGTTCCCAACCCCTCCAGACAAGAGACCCAGAGTGGAGGAAGACTCTCCTCTTCTGATCAGGGCTCCATTTTTCAGAACATTCTGATGTAGAGGAACACTCTTACTCTCCTTTTGAAGATTCTGATGCAGAGCAGTCCATTCCTTCTGTATCTCCTCCAGAGGATTTTTCTTTTGGGGAAACCTTGCACACCTTGAGTGAACACTTCCATTGGGAAGGCCAAGACTTTTCTGATTCCAAGAAAAGACTTGGGGAATTTCTTTTGTTACCTCAACACAGACCTCTGGCGATACCTCCTGTCTTGGACATACTTGATGATGTTTATTCGGAGGCTTGCCTTAATCCGGATTCCCTGCCTCCTGCCCCAGTCAAGCCTGATAGGTACTACAGAGTTCCTAATTCCCACCAATTTCTTTACAAAAGCCATAATGCTGACCCTGAAACCATTTCTCAAGGCCCCAAGGGAATGAAGGCCTCTACTGCTAAGAATCCACTACCTTCTGGAAGAGAGTCAAGATCCTTAGAAAGGTGGGGAAAAAAGGTATATACCTCGGCCACCCTAGCCATGAGGGCCTTAAATTGTCAGTTTCATATGCTTAAATATCAGCAGTTTCTGTTATCACAATTAAGAAATAAAATGTCTCAACCTGAACAACCAGATTTGAAGGAGTTGCAGGATATGATGCATAGTGCAGAACAAGTGGGTAAACACACCTTACAATGTAGCTATGATGCCCTAGAGGCCTCAAGTAGAGCTGCTGTTACAGGATCAGTCATTCGTAGACATGCCTGGCTAAGGGAACAAATCTTGCCTGATCATGTGAAAGCTAAACTACTAGATGCTCCTTTACAAAAGGATGTGCTATTTGGTACTAATGCTGAGGAGATACTACGGAAAATGGAAGAAAAAGCCAAATCTATGCAAACTGTCAAAGCTTTTCTACAGGTTCAACCACCACGTTTTAGCAGAAATTTGCCTTCTAAAAACTGGTCCTTTCCAGCCACGGACAAGTCCCAAAGAGGTAGATACAGGTGCACAAGGGGCAGAGGACAATCACAAGGATCATATAGAGGCAGGCAATGGCAAACTCCAGCACCAAGAGGTGGCGAAGACAGTGCACAACAATACAGGAAACAAACCCAATGACTTCCTCTTTTCCATGCCAAGCAAGTCTCAGCTGGCAGCACCCTTGGGAGGAAAGCTGGCATTATTTACAAGAAATTGGCATATTGTCACAACAGACAAATGGATCCTGGACGTTATAAACAGAGGCTACAGATTTCATTTTCACACTCTTCCAAAAATGAGAGGCATGCCAAACCTGCCACACAATCAAAGGGCAGAGGCACAACTACAAATTTCAAAGCTCATAGACATGAAAGCTATTCAAGAGGTACCTACTCACGAACAAGGTCAAGGTTTTTATTCCAGGCTATTTCTGGTACCAAGGAAAGGAACCGACTGGAGACCCATTTTGGACTTATCCATCCTAAACACATTCTTACTCGTACCAAAATTCAGGATGCTCACATTACAGCAGCTTCTTCCCATGCTGGGCAAGGAGTTTTGGCTGGTAACACTGGACCTCAAGGAGGCATACCTGCATGTCCCAATCAGACAAAGCTGCAGAAGATACCTCAGATTTCTTGCAGGTTCAATTCACTATCAATTCTCTGCATTGCCCTTTGGCTTATCTACTGTTCCCAGAGTATTCACGAAATGCCTGGCATCAGTAATTGCCTACTGCAGACTTCAAGGGATACAAATTTACCCTTATTTGGACGACTGCCTGATCCAAGCAGACAGCAAGCACATACTTCTGGAACATCTGGCTTATGTAACACGGTTACTGAATTCCCTGGGATACACAGTCAACAAAGAGAAATCCAGGCTAACACCATCTCAGAAAATAACTTTCCTGGGTGCCAACTTGGACACAAACACCCAGATGGCCTATCTTACGCCAGAAAAACAGGGGCAACTAACTCAGTACTTCAAAATACTAGCAAATTGTACCAGGCTTACTGCAAGGAAAATCCTGCAGGCTCTGGGCTTCATGGCATCTTGCATTCTTTTAATCCCATGTGCAAAGTTGCATATGAGGAAACTTCAATGGTACCTAAAAAACCTATGGTCTCAACACAGCCACAGTTTGGAAACAATAATACCAATAATTCCATGTTTGCAAAGGAATTTCTATGGTGGGCCCAAGCATGTCAAACAAACACAGGTCTCCCATTCTGCAAGCCTCAAGCAAATCAAGTCATCACAACAGACGCCTCAGGTTACGCCTGGGGGGCGCACATGACAGACAGGTGCATTCAGGGCAAATGGTCCCAAAAGGAAAAGCACCTTCACATCAATCAGAAAGAAATGCTAGCAGTGATAAATGCAATTACAGCCTTCAAGGACCTCCTGCATCCAGGACAATTATTGATAAGAACAGAGAACACCACAGTAATGTGGTACATAAACAAGGAGGGAACACATTCATAACCCCCTGTGCAGACTAGCCATGACACTTTGGAACTTGGCTCTGGAATGGCAAATCGAACTTCAGGCACAGTACTTGCCAGGTTTGGAAAACACGCTGGCAGACAATCTAAGCAGAAATATGACAGATCCCCACGAATGGAAGTTGCATCCTCAAGTGTTTACAAAGATAATCCAAGCGTGGGGGAGGCCAGACATAGATCTCTTCGCCTCCCACAGGAATCATCAATTGGAAAAGTTCTGTTCAAGGACCTTTCATCCAAAGGCCTGGAGAGTGGACACCCTTTCATTCAGTTGGACAGCATGGACAGTTTACGCTTTCCCACCTCTGCCTCTTCTGCCCAAGGTACTCTTGAAAGCAAGAGCAGGCAGACCGAAGATGATACTGATTGCTCCAGACTGGCCAAGACAACTCTGGTACCCACTCTTGAGGAGCCTAACACATACTCCTCCCTGGTCCCTACCTCTAATGCCTCTTCTGCTGACTCAGCACAGCTACAAAACTCTTCACAGTCAGCTGAAAACACTCAATCTCGCTGCATGGAAAATTCCTTAACACCACAACAGACCCTACTCCCCTAAGAGGTGCAGGATGTCATTTTGGAGGCTAGAAGGCCATCTACTAGAAAGGCTTACTCCGCAAAATGAAAACGGTTTTGCTCTTGGAATGAGAAAAAAGGCCAGGACCCTAGAAAACTGAATTTACCTCAGGTATTACAGTATCTAGCTGAGCTGCTGAACAGTGGACTTTCATTTTCCTCCATAAAAATCCATGCCTCAGCCATTTCTGCAGAATTCAACACTGATCCACCCTTATTCTCTCACCCACTCTTAAGACAGTTCCTCAGAGGGGCTAAGAATATAAGACCACCAAGGAAACAACCAATACCAGCCTGGGATCTTAATTACATTCTAGAAAAATTTACATTGCCTCCCTTTGAACCAGCTGCCTCAACAGATTTGCAATATTTGTCCTGGAAAACGGCCTTCCTTCTGGCCATTACCTCAGCTTGTAGGGTTTCGGAACTACAAGCCATCATGGCTGTGCAGCCCTTTCTCATCTTCCATCAGGACAGGGTTTCCCTTCGAACTAACCCGTCATTTATGCCTAAAGTGGTATCCAGGGTAGCTTTAAATCAAGCCATACACTTACCTACCTTTTACCCCAATCCTCAAAACAAAGGGGAAAGGCTGCTACACTCCTTAGACATCCATAGACAGCTACGTTATTATTTGGACAGAACAAAGCCTTTCAGGAAGTCAGAACAACTTTTTGTGTCCTATGCTGTAGGAGCTCAAGGGAAGCCAGTTACCAAACAGACAATTTCAAAATGGATAGACCACTGCATACGGTTTTGTTACTCCTATCATGGAAAATCTGTCCCTACAGGCATCAGATCCCACTCCACCAGGGCCACAGCTACCTCTACAGCCTTCCTCAGAGGAGTTCCTACCAAAGATATTTTGGAGGCAGCCACTTGGAGTTCTGTGCATACCTTCACAAAACACTACCACCTGCCTTTATATTCCAAAACTAGAGCAGGCTTTGTCACTGCTGTGTTGCAGGGCATTCTGGCTCATCCCAGTTCCACCTAGTGCCTACCACCCTGTGCGTAGCTTTGGGATTCTACCCATCTGTGATTACTGCAGCTGTATGCACGATGAACATAGTACAGTTTTGTACCTACCATAAATGTAGATGTTAGAGTGCTAATACAGCTGCAGTACATTTCCTCCCTCCTTCCCCTCTTGGTAAAGGCCTAGGGCCTAACCCCTCTTCATACAACCTGATTGGGTTATCCTTCTATGGTATATTTGCTTGCAACTACTGATTTTTGATTATATTGCATTGCATGTATATAAATATAATTTATGTATTGCCTTCCTTCTGGGGGCACCTGACATCTGGGGCAAGAAAGACTGAAGAAAATGGTGTCGGCTGTGTCTTGTATACCCCTGCCTCACTGACGTCAGGAAAGAAAGCGACAACAACCGACGCCGGACCTAGACTTTGGAATTCGGCCGACCGAGGACCCGCCTGACGGCAGAGAACCCATCTGTGATTACTGCAGCTGTATTAGCACTCGAACATCTACATTTATAGTAGGTACAAAACTGTACTTTTGCCTCTCCCCAGAACTACCAATTGGACAATCTTTGCACAAGGACTCCCCACAAACAATCCTGGAAAGTGGATGCTCTGTCCTTCAGCTGGAAAAACCTATCAGTCTATGCCTCTCCCCCCCTTCTGCCTCTGCTCTCCAAAGTACTACTAAAAAATCTAACAGGGCAAACCAAGCATGATTTTGATTGCTCCACACTGACAGCGCCAACACTGGTACCCCCTCCTGCGCAGTGTCACTGTTATCTCCATGCCACCTGCCTCAGACTCCTTCCCTGCTGTCTTAGCAGGAGAACCAGATTCTCCACCCTCCACTTCCAACACTGAACCTTGCAGCCTGGCTAATTACTTAATCTCTTCTTTACCATCCCTCAGCAAACCTGTGATGGATATCATTTTAGAGGCAAGGAGGCCTAGTACTAGAAAATCTTCTGCTGAAAAATGGAAAAGATTCTGTGCTTGGAACCAGTCTCGAGGGATGAGCACAGCAGCACACAATTTACCTTAGATTTTACAATACTTAACTGAGATGCTTCACAAGTGCCTGTCTTTTTCCTCCATTAAAATCCACGTCTCAGCCATTTCAGCTCATTGTAATGCAGAACCTCCCCTCTTCTCTCATCCCCTACTCAAGCAGTTCCTCAAAGGGTCCAAAAATTTGAGACCACCCAGGAGCGCTCCAACCCCAGCCTGGGACCTTAACTTTGTTTTGGAGAAACTTACTCTACCTCCTTTCGAGCCAGTTGCTACTGCAGACTTAAAATTTCTTTGTTGGAAAACGGCTTTCCTTTTAGCAATCACTTCAGCTAGAAGGGTATCTGAATTACAGGCCCTTTTGGCAGTGGAGCCCTTTCATCATCTTTCATGCGGACAGGGTGTCCCTCTCAACCAATCCATCCTTCATGCCCAAGGTGGTATCCAGTGTGGCTCTTAATCAGTCCATTCATTTGCCAACCTTCTTTCCCAATCCACAGAATAAAGGGGGATGGATACTGCATTCATTAGATGTGCACAGACAACGTAGATTCTACTTGGACTGGACTAAACCTCAAAGGAAATCTGAACAACTGTTGGCGGCATTTGCTGCAGGGGCAGAGGGGGGAAGGCTATTTCAAAGCAAACCATTTCTAAATGGATAAGCCATTGCATTAATTTCTGCTATAAGCACCATTGAAAACCTATCCCCCAGGGGATCAGACCTCACTCCACCAGGGCTGCATCTACCTCTACAGCCTTTCTCAGAGGTGTCCCTACCAGGGACACCCTAGAAGCTGCTACCTGGAGGTTCTGTACATACTTTCACCAAGCATTATCATTTGCCAATTTTCTCTAAATCCAGAGCTGGCTTTGCCACTGCAGTCTTGCAGGGCCTTATAGCTGGTCCTAATGCTGTCTAAATTCCTCTTCCCAGCCATAGCTTTGAGAATCTACCCAAATGTAATGACTGCAACAGTGAAACACGAACATACTTCAGTTGTGTACACTTAACCATAAATGTAGATGTTCGAGTGTATTCACTGTTGCAGTCCTGGTTACCCTCCCTCCAGCCCCGTAACTTCTTTTGGCTATACCTCTACTTTCCTTTACTATGCTTAAAAGCCTGTTTGGTGTATTTGCTTTTTTGTTGGAGGTATATATTTGTGCTTTTATGTTTAATTGCTTCCCATTAAGGGGGCACCTGACATCTGGGGCAAGAAAAACTGATGTAATGGCGTCGGCTGCATGTTTTATACCCCTGACAACCTGACGTCATGGAAGAAGGGACAGCAACAGACGCAGGACCCAAGATTTTATTAATCAGGCCGACTGAGTGCAACCTGCAAGCAGATAACCCAAATGTAATGACTGCAACAGTGAATACACTCTTAACATCTACATTTATGGTAAGTGTACACAACTTTACTTCTTGGTGGTATTGAACCTGAGACTTCTGGGATTGTCCTCTTTGATTCCGAAGTTATGATCTTCGTAGACATCTCTAATCCAGCCGTTGCTGACATTGACAGAGCTGGAGACATCTCAAAGCTATAGTTTCAGCACTGGATTTGTGGGTAGGGGTTCGAGACAGACTCGAGCAGTCAATTCCCTTTGGGGCTTTGGCATTAGATAGATGTGCTTCCACCTCTGCTTTGAGATGAGATTGGAGGGATACCCTGGACTGCCCTGGCCAGGTGGTTTCTAGGCTCTCCCTTGGCTTCATCCTTTGAGATGGTGAAGAGAGCAATCTGATGTCTTTTCATCCATTCCTCAGCCAATGGGGTCTCATTATGACTTCAGCCACTTTTAGACTTTGGTTCTGTAGCTTGAGCTCCTCCCCTTGCCTGTTATTCTCTCATTGCCTGAATTACCTCAGATCTCGTTTGCCGCTTCAGCATTTGGATGTGGTCACTTGCAGCTCAAGTGGGCTTTGGTGTTAGATAAGTTCTTTTTACTTTTTTCTCCCTAGTGGGTTTCTTAATATTTCATTCCTTTCATTCCAAAGTTTCTTCAGAAATATCAGTGGAAGAACAAAGTAATCCTTATTGCACCATTTTGGCCTTAATAAGTGTTGTTTTCCTTCCTGTGGTCTAATCTAATTCACCTTCCCTGGATCCTTCTCCGGACCTTTTATCTCACTCATCCAGGATACTTCACCCTGGTGCTCAGACACTGAGGTTGACTGCATGGTTTCTCCACTTCCAGTGATGTCTTGGTAGTCCAGGCTTTCTTCCCCGGTTCATAATGTCCTTACTTCATCCCAGAAAGTTTCTATGAAAAAGAATTATAAGAGCAAATGGAAAAGATTTTCCCGAAGCAACTAGATCCATTTTCAGCATCTATCCCAGCTCTCCTTGACTACTTTGATTCCATTTTCAGTAGTGGAGCTATTTATTCTACAGTTAAGGTCCAACTTGCTGCCATTTCTAATTTTCACTTGGGTAAAAAAAAAAAAAAAAAAAAAAACGTTCTTTCATAGCTTCACTTAGATTATGCAAGGCCTTTTTTCTCAAAGGTCCCTTTTTACTTCTACCATCCATTTAGGGGTGGTGTACTCTGTGGGACTTAACAGTACTTCATGCTTTGACCCAGTCCCCCTCTGGGCCCTCTGCCAAGGTGGACAAAATTCTTCTCAAGGGAAGACCATTTTAATGGTTGCAGTTGCGTTGACTAGACAATTATCAGAACTCCAGGTGCTCTCTTCTCAGCCATCGTATTTGGTTTTTCATAAGGATAGGGTGTCCCTTCAGACTAACCCTTCTTTTCTACCTAAGGTGTCATCAGAGACCACTGTCGGTCAGTCATCAGCCTACCAGTTTTCTTTCCAAAAGTTTCTAACAAGGTAGAATATCTGCTTGGACGTACATAAACATCTTTGATTATATCTCCATAGAACTAAACGTTACAGGAAATCAGACAAGTTGTTTGCCTCTCTTCTAAGGCTGAATTTGGGTAAAGCAATTTCATAAGTAGCTTTAGCCAGATGGCTCATTTATTGTAGTTCTTTTGTTTATAAGACTAAATGGTTGACGTTACCCAAACCTTCTTAGGCTCATTTCGTTGTCGCTTCTGTGCTTTGTTCAGCATCAGAACTATCTGTCGTCTGGCCCTTATTGTAGCCGGATATTTTCGCTTACAGTCCTTGAATTCCAATAGGGCTTCGGTAAGCCATCTGACAGCAGATCTTCAGAAAAAACGTGAAGATAAAGACAGATAGACCACATAGGTCCAAACCTACCGACGTTTCCGTTAAGCTAGTCGTCAGTTCTCCGGTACTCTGAGGCGCTTTTGTAGCCCCTGATGCCTGCTTCTGTTGACTTGGAGGCTGCTATCGTGACCCTTTCGGAGTCCGGTATGCCACAAAACTCTTCAACTGAGGATCCCGCGGTCATCTCTACCTTGGATGGGTCCGGAACCACTGAGCAGGCACCTGCTTTCGAGGAAGTCCTTCTCACTACCAAATCTTGACACAAACAGACATCTTATTTCGTGACTACCGTTCTTTCAAAAACGACAGAGTTTCTTAGGCCCAGGTTACGAACCACACCCAAGAAACCGACGACCCACTTTCTGGCACTTGCTACTTTGCCTCGGTCTCAAATGCTTAAAATGGCGGAAGACCTGATCATGCTGATCAGGGGAAGCCAAGCTACCCACTCCTGTTCCCTGTAGTTTTGTCTGAACAAGAATCAGATGAATCTGATGCATCTGAATATGAAGACAATCAACCCCTCTCCACTTATGAGGATTCCATTCCTTCAGCCTCTCCACCAGAGGATTTTTTTCCTTTTGGGAAACCCTGCATACTTTAAGGGAGCATTTCCAATGGGAGAGTCAGGACTACCCTTAGTCTAAACAGAGACTTGGATTTCCTAGATCTTACACAACAGAGACCCTTGGCCATCCCCCCAGTCCTGGATGTTGTGGAGAATGTTTTCCTCGAATCCAGCTTGACTCCTGATGCCCTTCCTCCAGCTCCCAGAAAACCAGACCGGTACTAGTCCCTGAGTCTCATGCACACATTTTTAAAAATCCTACAGCTGACCCTGAGGTCATTTCTCAAGGCCCAAAAGGGATTAAGGGACCTCTGCTAAGAGTCCCACCCCCTCAGACAGAGATTCTCGAGCATTGGACAGATGGGATAAAAAAGTGTACACCTCAGCTGTTCTTACTATTGGGGCACTAAATTGTCAGTTCCATATGCTGAACTTTCAGCAACATACCTTGGAACTCCTTAAACAAAAAATGTCTTCCTTTCTTGCTTGGCCAGAATCTCAAGATTTACAAGAGTTAATGCATTCTGCAAGTCAAGTAACTAAACACACCTTGCACTCTGCTTTTGACTCCCTAGAAGCTTCTTGCAGGGCAGCAGTCATGGGATCTGTCATTAGAAGGCATGCATGGCTTAAGGAACAGCCCTTGCCAGACCATATCAAATCTAAATTGTTGGATGCCCCCTTGCACAAATAACTTATTTGGCACTAAAGCAGAAGAGGTCTTAAAAAAGAAGGAAGAAAAAGCAACATCTATGCAAGCAGTTAAGGATTTCTTGCAGGTCCAGCCCCCTAGGTTCAGCAGGCATTGTCCCTCCAAACACTGGTCCTTTCCTGCTGTCAGTAAACCAGCCCAGCCTAGGCCCCGTGGAAATGCTCACCCTCAAGCAGCTGTTACCCATGCTCTCCAAAGATGCTTGGCTAGCCACCCTAGATCTAAAAGAGGCCTACCTCCACATTCCTATCAGGGAATCATGCAGGAAATATCTCCCGCTTCAGGGCAGGATCTCAACACTTTCAGTTTTTTGCACTTCCCTTTGGGTTAGCTACTGCTCCCAGAGTTTTCACAACATGTCTGGCTCCGGCCATTGCCTTTTGCAGATAGAGATATTCAGATTTACCCATACTTAGACGACTGCCTTATTCAGGCAGACAGCCAGGAAAAGCTGCTCAAGCACCTGGCCTTTGTAAAGACCCTCCTAACCTCTCTAGGGTACAGAATCAACGAAAGGAAATGCAGGCAGGTGCCTACCCAAAGGATAATTTTCCTGGGAGCAAGTCTGGACAACGGCATTCCAGATGGCATACCTTACACCAGAGAAACAAATTTTCCTGACAACCTACTTCTCTCAACTACTCACAAGGCACCAGCTAACTGCAAGGAAGATCCTGCAAGCTCTTGGGTTCATGCCATCTTGCATACTACTCATTCCATATGCCAGACTGCATATGAGGAAACTTCACTGGTACCTAAATAGCCTTTGGTGTCAACACTATCAAGACCTGGAAACTCTTCTACCTATAATTCCTCGCCTCAGAAAAGATTTTCTTTGGGCAACAGCATGCTCCCTCAACAAGGGGCTGCCTTTCTCCCCACCCCACCCCACTCAGACCCACACCACAGACACATCAGACTATGCTTGGGGTGCACATCTGGACGGCAGGTGTATGCAGGGCCAATGGAGCCCACAGCAAATCCCTCTGCAAGATGATGGCTGTGCAGCACGCCTTTATAGCTTTCAACCCCCTTCTCTCTCCAGTGGCTCTCCTGGCAAAACAGACAACACCACTGTGATGTGGTACATCAACATGCAGGGAGGAACTCGCTCCTAACCTCTATGCAGGCTGGCCATGAACCTTTGCACAGCCTCTGCCATGCAGCTATACCTGTTAGCACAATTCCTGCCAGGCTGTCTCAACTCTCTGACAGGCTAATTAAGCAGCAGTCTTCTGAACCATCAAGAGTGGAAACTCAACAGAAGTACCTTCACCCTAAAAACTCAGAATTTGGGTAACCCCGAAGGTTGACCTCTTTGCCTCCCACACCAACCACCAACTCAGCAAATTCTGCACCAGGGAGCATCACTGCATGGCTTGGAAAGTGGATGCCCTGTCCTTCCCCTGAGTCAATCTTATCAGTCTATGCCTTTCCTCCTCTACCTCTCATCCCCAGAGTACTGCTCAGAATAAGGGAGGAAAAAGCAAGGACCGTTCTTATAGCTCCAGACTGGCCCCGGCAAGACTGATAACCCTTGCTGCACAGCCTACCCCTGCTGCCTCCATGGCATCTTCCTCAGATTCCAAACCTCCTGACCCAGAGGGAAGGGGAATTCATGCATCTCCAATTGCAGACACTCAGTTTGGCAGCTTGGCTTATTCCCTAACCCCGAACCAGTCTGCCAACCTCAGTAAACAGGTTCTGGATGTTATCGGTGAGGCCAGACGCCCTGGCATCAGCAAGTCTTATGCTGATAAATGGAAAAGGTTCTGCACCTGGATGCAGGCTAAGGGAGCCAGTACGGCACTCTCTTTCTCATCTATAAAAATTCATGCCTCTGTTATTTCTGCTCATTTTCACACTGAGCAGCCCCTTTTCTCACACCCTTTGACCAAACAGTTCCTAAGAGGGGCTAGCAACTTGAGGCCACCCAGAAGGGTACCCACACCAGCTTGGGACCTTAACTTTGTGTTGGAAAAGCACACCCTGCCCCCTTTCTCCTGGAAGACGGCATTCCTTCTGGCCATCACTTCAGACAGAAGTCTCTCTGAGCTGCAAGCACTCATGGCTGTGGAACCCTTCATCACCATCCATGCAGACAGATAGGTTATCCATCAGAACTAAGCCATCCTTCATGCCCAAGGTGGTGTCCAGTGTGGTTCTCAACCAGTCTATTCATTTCCCCAGCTTTTTTCCTAATCTCTAGAACAAGTGGGAAAGGATTCATTATTCTCTAGATGTGCGCAGACAGCTCAGATTCTATCTAGACAGGACTAAATCCTTCAGAAAGTCTGATCAATTCCTGGTTAGCTTTGCTACAGAGGCAGAAGGCAAAGCCATCTCCAAACAAACCATTTCCAAATGGATAGCACCTTGCATCTATTTCTGCTACAAACAGCATGGAAAGCCTCCCCCCCCCCCAAGTGGGTCAGGACACACTCCACCAAGGCAGCCTCCACCTCTGCAGCTTTCCTCAGATGAGTCCCCACCAGGGACATCCTGGAGGCTGCCACCGTGGACATCTGTTCACACTTTTACCAAGCATTGCCACCTACCTCTCTTCTCCAAATCCAGGGCAGGGTTTGCATTTGCAGTCTTGCAGGGCATCCTAGCCAGCCCCTAGTTTCCTTGACTGCCTCCACCCATTTCCTCAGCTTTGGGAATCAACCCAAATGTGATGACTGCAACAGTGAAACACTGAGAACATAGTACAGTTGTGTACACTTACCATAAATGTAGATGTTCAAGTGTATTCACTGTTGCAGTCCTAGTTTCCCTCCCTCCATCCCCCTTCTCCTTTTATTACCATTCTTCCTTATTGTTCTCCTTTCCTTACAAGGGACATATTGTTATTTATTTTCCACTTGTGGGGTTCTTCCACCAGAGCCTGGCCTTCTACTTGGGGACTCCTGACAGGTTAGGTCAAGAAGAACTGATGTAATGGTGTCTGCTGCCTTACTTTATACCACTGCCGACCTGACATCAATCATCAAGCAACAGCAACCAATGCAGAATTACTAAGTCTCTGGTATTCGGGTCATCCGAGGGTTACCCTGGCAGGGATAACCCAAATGTGATGACTGCAACAGTGAATACACTAGAACATCTACATTTATGGTAAGTGTACACAACTTATACGTTCCTCAACCTCCCGATGTCCTTCAAGGATGCATCTGCAGTCATAACATATGGGTTGTCCTGCCTCAGGCAGCCCTTCGGTCGGCCGGATTCCAAAGTCTGGGTCTGGCCTCGGCTGATGTCACACTTTCCCCTACGTCAGAGCTTCTGGGGTATAAAGGCATCAGCCGACGCCATTTTCCTCAGTCTTTCTTGCCGCGCGGTGCCCGAAGCAGAAGCTGTTCGCAAGTGCCAGTCGGTCAGATCCAGAGATTTCAGCTACCGAAGACTTCTAAAAAAGCTAAGTACCCTGTCGGGGACTCTTTCTTGCCTCAGCCGATGTCAGACAAAGTAAATAATTGTTTAACTTGTGGGAAACAAATACCTCATAAGGATTTCCATTCTTACTGCCTTCCTTGCTTAGGCCCAGACCACGACGTATCAGCTTGTTTAGCCTGTGCCTCCTTCAACCGACGGACTCTGACATCGGTCGGAGTTTGCAGAAGAGTTTTTTGAATCCGCTTTTGCATATAAAATGCCATCGGAGACTCCGACTACACATTTAGCCAAAAAACGCAAGGAAAACGACCGACACTCGCGGCCCGCGGTTTCGGCTGAAACCACGGTTAGGCCTACCTCGAGTGTCTCGGTTTCGGCTGAAACCAAGTCCTCGGTTCTTACTTCTGCCGAAATCATACCTCCGACAACAGAGGCCAGAGAGGCCCCGGCTGCGTCGGCTACAGAAATCCCTACCGAAGAAGCAAGCGCACAAGAATTGTCCGACACCATTCCATTGGACATTTCTACTCCTGCACGTGGGGCAGCTAGGCCCCCTGCTTCTATGTCTATTAAGGCCTTCTCCAGAGCTAAAGCAGCTAAAATTTCAAAAGCCTTACCTGCAAAATCTACTTCTCAGAGACCCTCAAGTTCTCAGATTCTCAGCCTTGCTGAGGACCTTATATCCATGATTAGGGGTTCCCAACCTCACCCAGAAAGGGCCTCCCACCCTCCCCCTGACAAAAGGCCTAGGACTGAACCCCCCTCCTCAGATTACTCCTCGGATGGATCTGATTTATCAGACCATCAGGAAGGGCCATATTCTCCTTATGAGGATTCAGATACAGAGGACTCTATTCCTTCTGCCTCCCCTCCTGAAGAATTTTCCTTTGGGGAAACTTTGCATTCAATGAGGGAACACTTTCAATGGCAGGGTCAGGATTTCTCTGATTCTAGAAAAAGATTAAGAACTTTTTTTTTTACACTTACCACAGCATAGGCCTTTAGCCATACCACCTGTGCTAACTGTAGTTGATGATGCATATAATGATGTCAGTTCTGCCAGACTCTCTTACCCCGGCCCCTGCCAAACCTGACAGATATTACAGGGTCCCGGATTCTCACTTCCTTTTGTATAAAGCCCATGCTGCAGACCCAGAAACTATATCTCCGGGCCCAAAAGGTGTTGCAGCTGCCACTGCCAAAAACCCCCTACCCTCTGAAAGAGAGTCAAGAGCATTAGAGAGATGGGGAAAAAAGGTTTATACATCTGCTACTCTTTCTGCCAGGGCATTAAACTGACAATTCCACATGATACAGTACCAGGAATATTTGTTAGATCAGCTGAATAAAAAGCTTTCTTCTACTGAACCTTTAGACCGAAAGTCCCTTCAGGATTTGGTACACCACTCTCAGCAGGTCAGTAATCATTTCTTAAAATGTGGCTATGATGCACTGGAGGCTTCATTTAGATCAGCTATGACTGGGGCAGTAATTCGAAGACATGCCTGGCTAAAAGAGCAATCCTTGCCAGACCATGTCAAGGCTAAACTCCTAGATGCTCCAATGGAAAAACAAAGTTTATTTGGCTCCCCTGCACAGGAGATTCTAAAGAAAGTGGAAGAAAAAGCAAAATCTGTGCAAACAGTAAAGGATTTTCTGCAGGTTCAACTTCCGAGGTTCAGCAGAAACTGGCCTTCAAAAAATTGGTCCTTTCCAGGCACCTCCAGAGCACAGAGGGGTAGGAATAGACGCCCAAGAGGCAGAGGTCAATCAAAGAGTGCCTACAGGGGTCGTCAGTGGCAGCCTGCCAACCAGAGGAGTAGTGCCACAGCTGCAACTACAACCACTTCCACAGGACAGACACAATGACTTGACTGTGATTCCGCCTACCAGGGAACAACTGGAAGCACCCTTGGGCGGAAAGCTGTCTTTATTCTCGAAAAACTGGTATTGCATTACAAAAGACAAATGGACATTGCAAACAATAGACAAAGGATACAGGTTTCACTTCCACACTTTTCCAAGAAAAAGCGGAATGCCAAACCTTCCACCAAACCAGAAGCCAGAGGCTTTAAGACAAATCCACAATTTACTTCAGATGAAAGCTATAGAAAGGGTACCATCTATGGAACAAGGCCAAGGATTTTATTCCAGACTATTCCTTGTACCAAGACAAGAAAACCAATGGAGGCCTATTCTTGACTTGTCCGCACTAAACATATCTCATTGTGCCAAAATTCAAGATGCTGACCCTACAGCAACTTCTTCCCATGTTGGGCAAGGAGTCTTGGCTGGTGACTAGATCTCAAGGAGGCATACCTGCACGTCCCTATACGACCAGATTGCAGAAGACACCTCAGATTTCTTGCAGGATCAGAGCATTATCAATTCTCAGCATTGCCCTTTGGCTTATCTACTGCGCCCAGAGTATTCACGAAATGCCTGGCATCAGTAATTGCACATTGCAGGCTTCAGGGAATTCAAATCTATCCATACCTGGACGACTGCCTAATACAAGCGGACAACAAGACAAAACTAATAAAGGATTTGGCCTATGTCATGCACCTGTTACAGGCCTTGGGATACACAGTCAACATCCAGAAGTCAAGACTAGTGCCATCCCAAAGGATAACATTTTTGGGTGCGGATCTGGACACAATGACTCAGATGGCTTTTCTCACAGAAGAAAAACAAAAGCAACTCTCACTCTATTTCATGGCTTTGACAAGACAAACTCAGCTCACTGCAAGGAAAGTCCTGCAGACCCTGGGTTACATGGCATCCTGCATAATCTTGATCCCGCATGCCAGGCTACATATGAGAAAATTACAATGGTACCTAAGGAATGTATGGTCTCAACACAGGCACAGTCTAGAAACCATGATACCAATCATTCCATGCCTGAAAAAGGAATTCCTGTGGTGGGCTCAGGCCTGCCAGGCCAACAGAGGGTTGCCTTTCAACAAACCACAGCCAAGGCAGACCATCACCATGGACGCCTCAGACCTAGGATGGGGAGCACACATGGAGGACAAGTGTATCCAAGGCCTATGGTCTCAGGACCAGCTGAGCTTGCACATAAACCTAAAGGAGATGCTGGCAGTGAAACATGCAATCGAGTCATTCAAATCATTCCTCCAGCAAGGACATCTGCTGATAAGGACAGACAACACCACAGTCATGTGGTACATAAACAAACAGGGAGGCACGCATTCCTACCCTCTATGCCGGATGGCAATGGATCTGTGGAACCTAGGCCTGAATCTCAACATCCAGCTGCAGGCCAAATTCGTACCAGGAAAAGAGAATTCACTAGCAGGCACCTTAAGCAGAACTACCACGGATGCTCACAAATGGATGCTGCATCCAGACATCTTCAAAATCTTAACAAGCAAATGGGGAATGCCAGAGATAGACCTGTTCGCCTCCCCACTCAACCACCAACTGAAGAAATTCTGCTCAAGAGTACACCACCCGCAAGCCTGGAGGGTGGACTCTCTCTCTTTCATCTGGAATGCCCTAACAGTGTATGCTTTTCCACCTCTCCCATTGATGTACAAAGTTCTACTTAAGATCAGGGAGGAACAGCCAAAGGTGATACTAATAGCTCCAGACTGGCCAAGGCAGCACTGGTACCCGCTACTGAGAAGCATGTATCGGACGAACTCATGGCCTCTACCCCTATGGCCTCTTCTTCTAACGCAGAACAACTTCAAGACCCTGCATCCAAACTTGAAAACACTGCAGCTAACTGCCTGGAAAATTGCTTAAAACAAATCTCAGAGGGTCAAGGGCATTATCCTGGAGGCTCGCAGACCCTCCACAAGGAAGACATACTCAGCTAAATGGAAGAGATTCCTCATTTGGTGCGCATCAAAGGTTACAAATATCACACTGGCAAACCTGGCACACATCCTAGAATATTTAGCAGAACTGTTCCACAATGGCCTGTCCTATTCTTCCATTAAGATTCATGCTTCAGCAATTTCAGCAGAGTACAACATGGATCCACCTATCTTCTCTCACCCTCTCCTCAGACAATTTTTAAGAGGGATCAGAAATGTAAAACCTCCAAGAAGACCCCCTCTGCCTACATGGGATCTCAATTTTGTGCTGGAAAAATTAACTTTACCCCCTTTTGAACCAGCAGCATCAGCAGACTTACAGTTCTTATCTTGAAAAACTGCTTTCCTTCTGGCAATCACTTCAGCAAGAAGAGCATCCGAGTTACAGGCACTAATGGCAGTGCAGCCTTTCCTTATTTTTCACCAGGATAGAGTGTCTCTGAGAAACAATCCCACTTTCATGCCAAAGGTGGTATCCAGGGTATCCTTGAACCAAGCTATTCATTTGCCTACGTTCTTCTCTAACCCACAGAACAGGGGGGAAAAACTATTGCACACCTTGGATGTACACAGACAACTACGCTACTATCTGGACAGAACTAAAACCAGCAGAAAAACTGACCAACTTTTTGTAGCATATGCAACTGGAGTGCAAGGAAAAGCAATTTCCAAACAGACAATTTCAAAATGGATAGGAAATTGCATTTGTTTCTGTTACTCTTTTCATGGAAAGACAGCTCCTGAAAATATCAGGCCTCACTCCACAAGAGCCACAGCCACCACTACAGCTTTCCTACGAGGGGTGGCTACCAAGGACATTTTAGAAGCTGCTACTTTGAGCTCCGTGCATACATTTGCCAAGCATTACAATCTACCTTTATACTCCAGATCCCGAGCAGGTTTTGCAACTGCAGTTTTACAGGGGATCTTAACTACACCATCCTTATCTTAGTACCTCCTCCCCCAGTTTGGCTATGGTATTCTACCCATATGTTATGACTGCAGATACATCCTTGAAGGACATAGTACAGTTTTGTACCTACCATAAATGTAGATGTCCGATAGGTATGCATCTGCAGTCAGGATTACCCACCCTCCTTCCCCTCTGTGGTATTCCTAGGGTGCTTACCCCTTCTTCAGCTAGCTGGGGGAATCTATTATGGTGTATTTGTTTGTATGTATCCAAATTTAGCCTTCCTAGAGGGCACCTGGCATCTGGGGCAAGAAACACTGAGGAAAATGGCGTCAGCTGATGCCTTTATACCCCAGAAGCTCTGACGTAGGGGAAAGTGTGACATCAGCCGAGGCCAGACCCAGACTTTGGAATCCGGCCGACCGAAGGGCTGCCTGAGGCAGGACAACCCATATGTTATGACTGCAGATGCATACCTATCGGACATCTACATTTATGGTAGGTACAAAACTGTACTTTCTCCAGCCCCCTACCTGCTTTGGAATTTTTTCATTTGGGCTCCTAGTATGTCTGAGGAGTATTCCCTGCTTATATTTCTGAATGAGTTTGTCTTCCTTCTCTTCTTTCTAAATGAAATGTGATTTAAATTGGAGGGGTTTTTTTGTGTACTTTTTTTGGTGCAAGAATGGTAGGTTGGCTATAGGGTAAACTCAATCACAGGTAATTCGGGTGAAGGAGTGGAGTATGGGTAAGGGGAAGTGCTCAAGCACTTGATTCAAAGTCTACTGTAGTGGCAAAAGTCAGATTTGATACCCTACTGGTTGAGGAAGGACAAACACAGACTATGCATCATTATGGTGAGTGCATAACCTTTGTTTTTCCACTTCAGGAGACTGGACATCTCTGTCCCTTCTGTTCCACTTCCCACTCCACAGCTGTCTGCCCTGAGTCCTAACTGTACTCATTCCATCCCATTGGGGCATCTGGTCCGAAGTAACTGCGAGACTGTCCTCATTCAGGATTCTTCTCATACTTCTGAGTCCTTCCCAAATCATTCCCCCATGGAAGCTCCTCAGAAGCACAAGTGTAAAAGGAGGAACACAGACCCCCCCCCCCAGGAGTTACTAACAGATGGAATTTGATGAAGGGGAGGGGTTTCCCAGTTCACCCCTTGAGGACGTCTCATTCAGAGAGATTCTGGAACTTTTGAGATAGGTGGCTTGTTTTCCAAAGCTCCTTCTCGGAAGGAGTCTGTATTCCTCAAGGCTAAGTTTCTTCCTTGGTTGTTGCCCCAGCTGATGAAATTGTCCCCCTCATCTCTCGTAGAGCATGGAAGGATCTGGGCGTGGCAGAGCCCAACCCAAAGAAACCTGACAAATACTTAGTAGCACCAAAAAAAAAGTGCCCATTGGAGCAAGGGTCCCCATGTTGATGCTGTGGTGATGGTGACAGCCATCACGAAGGAACTGTCCAAGTAGAGTCCAACTGTCCATACCCTTAACAGGAAGTCCAGAGCCTTGAACAGATGTGGGAATTGAGTCTGCTTCAGCAACCTTTGCTGTATGGTCATTGAATTATTTGGCACCCTTACTAGAGTCCAGAGATTCTTGACTGAAGAACTCTCCAAGTCTTTAATTGGGTCCATTTCTGTAGAAGTCAATAAAACCATGTCTTGGCAACTCACCACCTTTCAGTCCATGTCTAATACCTCCATGTGTCTGATCTCTTCATGTGATGGAAGGTGCTTAGAGACACAGGATCAGGCATTACTTTTCAGAGGCATGCCTGGTTGTGCTTTTGTTACTTTGTGGAGTCTTTTCATACGTCTTTAGTCAGTGCTTTGTTTGATGGAGCTACCATTTTTGGACCCAGGATTAAAGAAACTGTCCAGAAGTGAACAGGTTGGGAGAATTGTGTACTATAAGAATATGGTTTTCTCCGGGAACCAGAAAGGAGGAAGAAAGATATTGTTCCAAAAATCCCAGAGTTTTTACCAGGATTGCTATGGAGACAGATCTCCAACCCCCCCCCACACACACACACACACCCCCGAGGCAGAGGTGGGGAACTCTATTAATAGACTTCACCTGTAAGGCAGTGAAGGCCCACAAAGTCATTGAGAAGCCTTACCAGCGCTCCTGAGGGATTGCCTGGCTGCTGCACTCTGGAGGCAGTGGGGGACACTTGTCTGTGCACCCAGAAGCCTAGATGCCATCACCAAACATGTATGGGTGCAGACAGTTATTACCAGAGGCGACTAAATTCCATTTTCCCATCTTTTACCACACATATTTGGGAGGTTATCCAATGTGCCCACCCCTTCAGAGAACAAATGCAGCATTAGAAATCCAAAAGCTGCTAATAAAGGGTCACCCAAAAGGTTCCACCCAACCACTAAGGATTCGGAACTTTGAGGTTCTTTTTGGTGACAAAAAAAAAAATGGGGAGCTCAGCCCACTCTAGGATGTATGCTACTTGAACCAATTTGTCAAACACTTAAGTTCCGAATGGTCATGATTCAGACCATTCTTCCACTATAGCCAGACGTTGATTGGATGTGATGCATAGATTTCCAGGATGGTGTACTATTGTGTCAGAATAGACAGTCCCAGAGGTTGCTTCACTTCTGACTGTGAACTAGTCATTTTTAGATGTGCTTCGTTTTTCACTGTTGCAGTCATCACATTTGGGTTATCCCTGCCAGGGTAGCCCTCGGCCGGCCCGAATACCAGAGATTTAGTGTTTCTGTGTTGGTTGCTGTCACTTGAGGACTGACGTCAGGTCATCAGTAGTATAAAGTAAGGCAGCCGCCGCCATTACATAAGTCTTTCTTACCATGGAGCTTGAAGCAGAAGTTTTTCGTGTGAGTGCCTGTCGGCCAGTACCTGGGTTTTTGTCAGAAAAAGTTAATAATTGCCTCACCTGTTGAAAGCAAATACCACACCGAGACTTCCACTCTTACTGCATCACTTGTTTAGGTCCAGACCACGACATCCTCCATTGTTGCTTGTGTGCTTTGTTCAGTATCCATCGTCAGGCCCTTATTGTAGCCAGATATTTTCGTTTACAGTCCTCTAATTCCGATATGGCTTTGATAAGCTATCCGACAGCAGGTCTTTGAAAAAAAACATAGATAAAGACAGAGACAGACCACACAGGTCCAAACCTACCGACAACGCTTCTGTTAAGCTAGTCGTCAATCCTCCGGTACTCAGTGAGGCGTTTTCGCAGCCCCTGATTCTTGCTTCAGTTGATTCGCAGGCTGCTGCCGAGACCCTTTCAGAGTCAGGTATGCCACAAAACTCTTATTCAACTAAGGATCCTGCGGTTGTCTCTACCTTGGATGGGTCCGGAGCTGCTGAGCAAGCGCTGGCTTCCGAGGAAGTCCTTCGCACTACCGAATCTCGACACAAACCGACGTCTTCTTTCGTGACTACCATTCTTTCAGATGCATCTGACTATGTAGACGTGCAACCCTTCTCCACTTATGAGGATTCTGATGAAGAGGATTCTATTCCTTCAGCCTCTTTCCCCAGAGGATTTTTCCTTTGGCGAAACCCTGCATACTTTGAGAGCATTTCCAGTGGGAGAGTCAGGACTACCCTCAGTCTAAAAAGAGACTCTGGGAATTCCTAGATCTTCCGCAACATAGACCCTTGGCCATCCCCCCAGTCCTGGATGTTGTCGGTGATGTTTTCCTTGAATCCAGCTTGACTCCTGACTCCTCCCTCCCTCCTCCTCCCAGAAAACCTTGACCGGTACTATAGAGTCCCTGACTCTCACAAATATCTTTTTAAAAAATCTAACAGCTGATCCTGAGGTCATTTCTCAAGCTCCAAAAGGGATTAAAGCAACCTCTGCTAAGAATCCCACCCCCTCAGACAGGTATTCCCGAGCATTGGACAGATGGGGTAAAAAAGTATACACCTCAGCTACTCTTGCTATCAGGGCACTATATTGTCAGTTCCATATGCTGAAATTTCAGCAGCATACCTTGGAACTCCTTAAACAAAAAATGTCATACTTTCCTGTTTGGGCAGAATCTAAAGATTTACAAGACTTGAATTCTGCAAGTCAAGTAAAAAAACACACTTTGCACTGTGGTTTTGATGCTGTAGAAGCTTCTTTGCAGAGCAGCAGTCACTGTATCTGTCATTAGAAGACCTGTATGGCTTAAGGAACAACCCCTGCCAGACCATGTCAAATCTAAATTGCTGGATGCCCCTTTTCACAAAGAACTTATTTGTTACTACGACAGAAAAGGTCTTAAAAAAGATGGAAGAAAAAGCAAAATCTATGCAAACAGTTAAGGATTTCTTACAAGTCCAGCCCCTTAGGTTCAGCAGGCGTTGTCCCTCCAAGCACTGGTCCTTTCCTGCTCCGAGTAAACAGGCCCAGCCTAGGCCCTGTGGAAACAGACCCCCCAGACAGCAACCCCAGGGATTGCAGAGATCTAAGCAGTGGACTACCTCCACTTCAAAACCAGGGAGTTCTAAGCCACCCTTATGGTAAGAACTCGCAATGACTCACCACCTCCACACCCCCACCCTCGCCCACCTTCACTTACCCCTAGGAGGAAAACTCTCCTTTCTCTCAAGCATCTGGACTGCCATTACCAAGGACCAATGGGTTCTGAACATTGTGCGTCAGGGATACAAATTTTCCTGCCATATCCTTCCAACCCCAAAAGGGTTCCCAGATCTACCACCAAATCAGTGGGCAGAGGCTCAAAAACAAATCCTTTCCCTGCTCACTATGAGAGCAGTAGAACACATTCCTGCAGAACAGATACGCCAAGGCTTCTACTCCAGACTTTTTCTGGTGCCCAGAAAAGAGGGCACCTGGCACCCCATCCTCGATCTATCCATTCTAAACACCTTCCTGGTGATCCCAAAATTCAAAATGCTCATGCTCCAGCAGCTGCTACGCTTGCTCTCCAAGGATGCTTGGCTAGCCACCCTAGATCTAAGAGAGGCCTACCTCCACATTCCTATCAGGGAATCATGCAGGAAGCATCTCCTCTTCAGGGCAGGATCTCAACACTTTCAGTTCTCTGCACTTCCCTTTGGCTTTTCTACTGCTCCCAGAGTTTTCACAAAATGTCTGGCTTTTACTTAGATAACTGCCTTATTCAGGCAGACAGCCAGGAAAAAGCTACTCAAGCACCTGGCTTTTGTAAAGACCATACTAACCTCCCTAGGGTACACAATCAACAAAAATAAATCCAAATAGGTGCGCACCCAAAGGGTAATCTTCCTGGGAGCAAGTGTGGACACAGCATTCCAGATGGCATACTTTACACCAGAGAAACAAATTTTCCTGACAGCCTACTTCTCTCAACTAGACACCAGGCCCCATCTATCTGCAAGGAAGATCCTGCAAGCTCTGGGGTTCATGGCATCTTGCATACTACTCATTCCATATGCCAGACTGCATATGATGAACCTTCAATGGTACCTAAAAAGCCTTTGGTGTCAGCACTCTCAAGATCTGGAAACTTCTACCTTTAATTCCTTGCCTCAGAAAGGAATTTCTTTAGTGGGCAACAACATGCTCCTACAACAAGAGACTGCCATTCTCCCCACCCCCCGCCGCCCAGACCTTCACCACAGACGCATCAGACTATGCTTGGGGAGCACACCTGGACGGCAGATGCATACAGATCTAATGGAGCCCACAGCAAATCCCTCTACACATCAGTCAAAAAGAGTTGATGGCTGTGCAGCATGCCTTGATAGCTTTCAAACCCCTTCTCTCTCCTGGGGTTCTCCTGTTCAAAACAGACACCACCACTGTGATGTAGTACATGAGCAAGCAGGGAGGGACTCACTCCTACCCTCTGTGCAGGCTGGCCATGACCCTTTGGCTTATAGCCCCTTCATGCAACTACACCTGTTAGCACAATTCCTACCAGGCTCCCTCAACTCTCTGACAGACAAATTAAGCAGAAACCTTTTGTACCCACACGAGTTGCAACTCAACAGAAGTACCTTCGCCCTCATAACTCAGAAATGGCAAACCCCAAAGGTTGACCTCTTTGCCTCCCACACCAACCATCAGCTCAGCAAATTCTGCACCAGGGAGCATCACTGCATGGCTTGGAAAGTGGACACCCTGTCCTCCTTCCCCTGGGTTAATCTATCGGTCTGTGCCTTTCCTCTCCTCTCATCCCCAGGGTACTGCTCAGAATAAGGGAGGAAAAGCAAGGATCATTCTTATCGCTCCAGACTGGCCCCGACAGAACTGGTACCCTTTGCTGTGCAGCCTGTCCCTGCTGCCTCCATGACATCTTCCTCAGATTCCAAACCTCCTGACCCAGAAGGAAGGGGAATTCATGCGTCCCCAATTGCAGACACTCCATTTGGCACCTTGGCTTATTCCCTAACCCCGAACCAGTCTGCCATCCTCAGTAAACAAGTTCTAGATGTTATCCGTGAGGCCAGACATCCTAGCATCAGAAAGTCTTATGCAGATAAATGGAAAAGGTTCTGCACCTGGATCCAAGCTAAGGGGAGCCAGTACGGCACAGCCCTCCATCTCTCTCATCCTGGATTACTTAGCTGACCCACAGTGGTCTTTCTCCATTATAAAAGTTCATGCCTCTGCTATTTCTGCTCATTTCCCACTGAGCAGCCCCTTTTCTTACACCCTTTGATCAAACAGATGTCCTTCAAGGATGCATCTGCAGTCCTAACAAATGGGTTGTCCTGGCCTCAGGCAGCCCTTTGGTCGGCCGGATTCCAAAGTCTGGGTCTGGCCTCGGCTGGTGTCGCACTTCACCCGACGTCATAGCTGCAGTTCTTCGGGTATAAAGGCATCAGCCGACGCCATTTTCCTCGGTCTTTCTTGCCGCGTGGCGCCCAAAGCAGAAGCTGTTCGCAAGTGCCGGTTGGTCAGATCCAGAGATTACTACTACCGAAGACTTCTAAAAAGCTAAGTACCCCGTTGGGGACTCTTTCATGCCTCAGCCGATGTCAGAAAAAGTGAATAACTGTTTAACTTGTGGGAAACAAATACCTCATAAAGACTTCCACTCTTACTGCCTACCTTGTTTAGGCCCAGACCACGACGTAGCAGCTTGTTTAGCCTGTGCTTCCTTCAACTGACGGACGCTTAGACGTCGGTCGGAGTTTGCCGAGGAGTTTTTCGGCTCCGCTTTTGCTTATATCATGCCGTCGGAGACTCCGACTTCGCATTTAGCTAAAAAGCTTAAGGAAAAGGACCGACACTCGCGGTCCGCGGTTTTGGCCAAAACCGCGGTTAAGCCAACCGCGAGTGTCTCGGTTTCAACTGAAACCGAGTCTGCGGTTCTTCCTTCGGCCGAAAGCATGCCTCCTACTACCGAGGCCTCTTCCAGCATGGCTGAATCTGCTACTGAAATTCCTGCTCTTACAGTTTCTCAGGATTTATCAGATACTATTCCCCTAGATGTATCTTCTCCTGCACGTGGAGCTGCTAGGCCCCCTGCATCCATGTCAATTAAGGCCTTTGCCAGGGCTAAAGCAGCTAAATCTTCCAAGGCCGTGCCTACTAAAGCCCCCTCTCACAGGCCTAGCTCTAGTACTCAAATGCTTAGTCTAGCAGAGGATCTCATTTCTTTGATCAGGGGATCCCAGTCTCACCCTGATAGGGCCTCTCAACCTCCTCCAGAGAAGAGGCCTAGAGCAGAACCCCCTGAGCCAGTTTCCACTGATTACTCCTCAGACGAATCAGAAAATACAAACCCTCCTGAGGGCCCTTATTCTCCATATGAGGACTCTGATGCAGAAGACTCCATTCCTTCTGCCTCTCCTCCTGAGGAATTTTCCTTTGGGGAAACCCTGCATGCTATGAGGGAACAATTTCAATGGCAGGGTCAGGATTTCTCAGACTCTAGGAAAAGGCTTAGAACTTTTTTGCATTTGCCACAGCATAGGCCTTTAGCCATTCCCCCAGTACTTACAGTTGTGGATGATGCATTTAATGATGCTTGTACTGCTCCTGATTCACTCCCTCCGGCCCCTGCTAAGCCCGACAGATACTACAGGGTTCCGGACACACATAATCACTTGTATAAGGCTCCTTTTGCAGATCCTGAAACTGTTTAACAGGGCCCCAAAGCGGTAGCAGCTACCTCTGCCAAAACCCACTCCCTCTGAAAGGGAATCTAGGGCCTTGGAGATGGGGTAAAAGTTTATACTTCTGCAACTCTTTCGCTAGGGCCTTAAACTGTCAATTCCACATGATTCAGTATCAGGAATTTATGTTAGATCAGTTATCTAAAAGCTGTCCTCACCTGAACCTTTAGACCGAAAATCTCTTCAGGAAATGGTACATAACATACAGCAGGTCAGTAATCATTCCTTAAAATGCGGCTATGATGCACTGGAGGCCTCCTTTAGATCAGCTATGACTGGTACCGTGATCAGAAGGCATGCATGGTTAAAAGAGCAGTCCTTACCAGACCATGTAAAATCAAAGCTCCTAGATGCTCCCATGGATAAACACAATTTGTTTGGCTCTCCTGCACAGCAAGTGCTTAAGAAGGTGGAAGAGAAAGCAAAATCTGTCCAGACAGTCAAGGATTTCTTACAGGTCCAGCCTCCAAGGTTTAGTAGGAACTGGCCTTCCAAAAATTGGTCCTTTCCAGACTCCAACAGAGCACAGAGAGGCAGGAATAGGCGCACAAGAGGCAGAGGTCAATCCAGAGGTGCCTACAGAGGACGCCAGTGGCAGCCTAACAACCAGCGAAGTACTGCTGCAGACCCAGCCACTACCACTTCCACAGGACAATCACAGTGACTTGGCTCTGAAGCCGCCTACCAAGGAACAACTAGAAGCACCTTTAGGCGGAAAGCTAGCCTTATTTTCAGTAAACTGGCATTGCATTACAAGAGACAAATGGATTTTACAGACAATAGACAAAGGTTACAGGTTTCACTTCCATACTCTACCAAGGAAGAGAGGAATGCCAAACCTACCTCCAAATCAAATGGCAAACGCTCTAGAACAAATAGACAACTTAAAAGGATGAGAGCTATAGAAAAGGTACCATCTATGGAACAAGGGCAAGGATTTTACTCCAGACTTTTCCTGGTGCCAAGGAAGGAAAATCAATGGAGACCTATTCTAGACCTGTCCGCACTGAATACATACCTCATTGTCCCAAAATTCAAAATGCTGACTCTACAGCAGCTTCTTCCCATGCTGGGCAAGGAGTCTTGGCTGGTAACTCTAGATCTCAAGGAGGCATACCTGCACGTCCCCATACGACCAAATTGCAGAAGATACCTCAGATTTCTTGCAGGATCAGAGCATTATCAATTCTCAGCATTGCCTTTTGGCTTATCTACTGCGCCCAGAGTATTCACGAAATGCCTGGCATCAGTAATTGCTCATTGCAGGCTTCAGGAATTCAAATTTACCCTTACCTGGACGACTGCCTGCTACAAGCGGACAACAAAAACAAATTAACAAAAGACTTGAAAAGGGTCATTCATCTACTACAAGCCTTGGGATACACAGTCAATATAAAAAAGTCAAGGCTGTTGCCATCCCAAAGGATAACTTTCTTGGGTGCAGAACTGGACACATCAAATCAAATGGCATCCTCACAGCAGAAAAACAAAAGCACCTTCCACTCTACTTCATGGCATTAACGCAGAACCAGCTTACAGCAAGGAAAGTCCTGCAAGCCCTGGGTTACATGGCATCCTGCATAATTTTGATCCCACATGCCAGACTGCATATGAGGAAGTTGCAATGGTACCTCAGGAATTTATGGTCTCAGCACAAGCACAGCCTAGAAACCCAAATTCCAATAATTCCATGCCTGAAGCAAGAATTCCGATGGTGGGCTCAGGCCTGTCAATTGAACAAAGGACTGCCTTTCCACAGCCCTCAACCAAGCCAGACTATCACCACAGATGCCTCAGACCTTGGTTGGGGGGCACACATGCTGGACAAGTGCATACAAGGCTTATGGACTCAAGACCAGCTAAACCTACACATAAACCAAAAAGAAATGCTGGCAGTAAAACTGGCAATTCAGGCATTCAGACCGTTTCTCCAACAGGGACAATTGCTGATAAGGACGGACAACACCACAGTTACGTGGTATATCAACAAACAGGAAGGCACACATTCATATCCTCTATGCCAGATGGCAATGGATCTCTGGAATGTGGCCCTAAGCCTCAACATACAGCTCAAGGCAATATTTGTGCCAGGGAAAGAGAACATACTAGCAGACATTTTAAGCAGGACTACCACAGATGCCCACGAATGGATGCTGCATCCAGACATCTTCAAATCCATCACAAGGAAATGGGGACTACCAGAAATAGACCTATTCGCATCCCCACACAATCACCAATTGAAAAATTCTGCACAAGGACATACCACCCACTTGCTTGGAAGGTGGACTCCTATCTTTCAGTTGGGAAAACCTGACAGCATATGCATTCCCACCTCTTCCTTTGATGCACAAGGTGCTATTGAAGATCAAAGAAGACCACCCAAGGATCATCCTGATAGCTCCAGACTGGCCGAGGCAGCACTGGTACCCACTACTGAGGAGTATGTCTCGGGACTGCATGGCCTCTACCCCAGGTTCCTTTACTGCTAACACAGAACAACTTCAAAACCCTGCATCCGAACCTGAAAACACTGCAGCTAGCTGCTTGGAGCATTGCATAAGACAAAATAACCCAGATTTATCTCAAAGGGTTAAAGACATTATCTTGGAAGCTCGCAGACCCTCAACAAGAAAAACTTACTCAGCGAAATGGAAAAGATATCTCTTTGGAGTGCAGCAAAGGGCAAAATGTAGCACTGGTAAACATAGCTAACATCCTGGAATACTTAGCAGAGCTTTTCCACAATGGCCTGTCTTACTCTTCCATTAAGATTCATGCATCAGCTATTTCAGCAGAATACAACATGGATCCTCCAGTCTTCTCTCATCCTCTACTCAGGCAGTTTCTTAGAGGAATCAAAAATGTAAAGCCACCAAGGAAGCCACCATTGCCTACATGGGACTTGAACTTTGTGCTAGAAAAGTTGACACTTCCCCATTTTGAACCAGCAGCAACAGCAGAATTACAGTACTTATCATGGAAAACTGCTTTCCTGCTTGCAATCACTTCAGCAAGAAGGGTTTCTGAATTACAGGCATTAATGGCAGTGCAACCCTTCCTTATCTTCCATCAGGATAGTGTGTCCATGAGAACTAATCCTACCTTTATGCCAAAGGTGGTCTCCAGGGTATCTTTAAACCAAGCAATCCACCTACCTACATTCTTCCCCAACCCACAGAACAGGGGAGAAAGACTGCTGCATACCTTGGATGCGCATAGGCAATTGCGCTACTACCTGGACAGAACCAAGAACAATAGAAAAACTGACCAGCTTCTGGTAGCATATGCCACAGGCATGGAAGGAAAAGCAATTTCAAAACAGACAATCTCAAAATGGATAGGAAATTGCATTAGATTTTGTTATTCTTATCATGGAAAGGCAACTCCAGAGAATATCAGACCTCACTCCACAAGGGCTACAGCCACTACTACAGCTTTTTTACGAGGAGTGGCTACAAAAGACATTTTAGAGGCTGCTACTTGGAGCTCCGTGCATACATTTGCCAAGCATTATAATCTACCTTTATACTCCAGATCCCGAGCAGGTTTTGCCACTGCTGTTTTGCAAGGGATCTTAACTACACCATAATCTTGTTAGGTCCTCCTCCCCCAGTTTGGCTATGGTATTCTACCCATTTGTTAGGACTGCAGATGCATCCTTGAAGGACATAGTACAGTTTTGTACCTACCATAAATGTAGATGTCCGAGAGGTATGCATCTGCAGTCAGGATTACCCACCCTCCTTCCCCACTGTGGTACTCCTAGGGTATTTGCCCATCTTGTAGCTAGCTGGGGGAATCTATTATGGTGTATTTGTTTGTTTGTATATATGTATATACATGTTTATTTCTATTTGCTCTCTGCTGTTTGGAAACATTTGCATTTATCCAAATTTAGCCTTCCTAGAGGGCATCTGGGGCAAGAAACACTGAGGAAAATGGCGTCGGCTGATGCCTTTATACCCGAAGAACTGCAGCTATGACGTCGGGTGAAGTGCGACGCCAGCCGAGGCCAGACCCAGACTTTGGAATCCGGCCGACCGAAGGGCTGCTGAGGCCAGGACAACCCATTTGTTAGGACTGCAGATGCATACCTCTCGGACATCTACATTTATGGTGGGTACAAAACTGTACTTTCCTCAGAGGGGCTAGCAAATTGAGGCCCCGCCAGAAGGACAGCAACATCAGCTTAGGACCTTAACTTTTGTCTTGGAAAAGCTCACCCTGCTCCCTTTCGAACCAGCTTCTTCTGCAGATCTAAAATCTCTCTCCTAGAAGACAGCATTCCTTCTGGTCATCACTTAAGCCAGACGAGTCTCTGAGCTGCAAGCACTCATGGTTGTGGAACCCCTTCATCGTCTTCCATGCAGACAGGGTATCCCTCAGAACTAACCCATCCTTCATGCCCAAGGTGGTGTCCAGTGTGGCTGTCAACCAATCCATTCATTTGCCCACCTTCTTCCCTAATCTCCAGAACAAGGGGAAAGGATTCTTCACTCTCTAGATGTGCACAGACCGCTCAGATTCCATCTGTACAGGACTTAAATCCTTCAGAAAGTCTGGTCAATATCTGGTTAACTTTATTATAGGGGCAGAAGGCAAAGCCATCTCCAAGCAAACAATTTCCAAATGGATAGCACACTGCATCCATTTCTGCTACAAACAGCATGGAAAGCCCCCCCCCCCCCCAGGAGGTCAGGACACACTCCACCAGAGCAGCCTCCATCTCTGCAGCGTTTGTCAGAGGAGTCCCCACCAGGGACTTCCAGGAGACTATCACCTGGACATCTGTTCACACTTTTACCAAGCATTACCAGCTGCCTCTCCATCAAATCTAGAGTAGAGTTTGCCTTTGCAGTCTTGGGCATCCTAGCCAGTCCTTAGTTCCTTGACTGCCTCCACCCATTTCCTCAGCTTTGGAATCTATCCAAATGTGATGACTGCAACAGTGAAACACGAAGAACGTAGTACAGTGTACACTTACCATAAATGTAGATGTTTGAGTGTATTCACTGTTGCAGTTCTGGTTTCCCTCCCTCCATCCCCCTTTTTGTCTCTTTCTCCTTTTTATTACCATTCTTCCTTGTTCTCCTTCCCTTACAGGGGACATATTGGTATTTATTTTCCACTGGTGGGGTTCTTCCACCAGAGCCTGTCCTCCTGCTTTGGGGGCTTCTGACAGGTTAGGGCAAGAAAAACTGATGTAATGGCGGCTGCCTTACTTTATACTACTGATGACCTGACGTCAGTCCTCAAGAGACCGCAACCGACGCAGAAATACTAAGTCTCTGATATTCGGCCCGGCCAAGGGCTACCCTGACAGGCATGACCCAAATGTGATGACTGCAACAGTGAATACACTCTAACATCTGCATTTATGGTAAGTGTACACGACTGTACTTTCAGAGCCCTGCCCTTTGGTCTCACCACAGCTCCGGGGGTGTTCAGCAAGTGCAAGGCCATGGTCGCAAGTCACTTGAGCTTGTTTGGATTCTGGGTGTTACCCTACCTCAACTGCTGGCTCCATGATGCCCCCAGCAAGTATCTCTTGATTTGTGACTGAGATTACATGTTCTACTTCTGCTCCAATCTGGACATTACAGTCTATTATGACAAGTCACAACTTTCACTACATAACTCCTGGAGTTTGTTGGTGCTCACTTAGACACTGTCCCCAAGCAGCAATGCTACCATGGTCGAGACTGTCCACTCTATAGAATTAAGCCTTGACATTTGGCTGTTCAGACACCCCCTCCAGACTGATTTTACAGGTTCTTGGATCCATGACTGCCTCAAAGTTACTCTTGTCCTATTGGTGAGGATTTACATTAGAGTACTTCAGTGAACATTGGTAGTATGGTGGTCAGTAAGGTGATAACACATATATCTTCTCATAGGATTAAGTGTTTGTAGGGAGCATATTACCTGGTGAATCCAAGCACTGAAGGTGTCTTAGGGACATCCCCTTGTTCTAGCCTTACCAAAGGCCATGGTGATCTTGGACTCTTCCCAACTGGGGTGTGGGGTACTACTTGCAAAAGACTGTTCAAGACACACAGTCTCCCTCAGAGGCCTGTCTGCACATCAGTGTTCTGGAGACAAGAGCAGTCCTCCTAGAATTGCAGGCATTCTAGGACGTTCTCCCTCTGGGGATGATTGCTGTACAGACACACATCAGTAGTTCGGTACATCAACAAGCCAGGATGAGCTGTTCTTACCCCTTTTATTGAGGAGCAGTGAGTGTGTGGCAATGGGCAGTCTTTTCCCCGGACTGTGTGTTACAATTAGGAAGTGGTTGGAAGTACAGTGTCTTAGCAGACAAACTGAGCAGCTGTATTCTGCTACTTCACAAGTGGTCTCCCTGTTCAGTGGAGAAACTGTTTGTCTTTGGAGCCAAACATGCTGCAGTCTTTTTTTACCTCGCCCCACAACTTCAAGTGCAACAGGTACTTTGCCCTGACCCCCCCCCCCCAAGAGATGGAGTCACCGAAAGATGCTCTGCTCCGTGATTGGCCTCTTGGTCTAATTTACATATATCCACCGACTCCCCTTATCCCAGAGTTCCTCCAGAAAGTATCCCACTGGAAGACCAAAGTCATCCTCATTACCCCATTCTCACCTTCACAAGTGTTTCCCCTTCCTCTGGCCCCACTTAATATGCCCACCTTGGTTCCTGGACGAAGTTCCAGAGCTTCTGTCTCACACATTCTCCACTTCCAGTGATTGCTAGGCTGTCCAGACTCTTCCCGAGTCGTCCTCATTATCACTTCTTCCCAGAAGACTTCAGTCAGGAAAATGTATAACAGCACATTGAAAAGGTTTTCAGTTTGGGCTCATGAAAGACATTTAGATCCATTCTCAGCCCGCACTCTAGCGGTTTTGAATTTGCTTACCTCAGTTTTTCACAATGAAGCCAGTTATTCCACCATCAAGGTGCAACTAATGGCAATTTGATACATTTGTATTGGAAAATATCACTCCTCCTTGGCTTCTGTCAAATTATGCATGCCTTTCTTAAGGGCACTTTCCTCTTTAGACCTCCTATGGATTCCTTTCCCCGTGGTATTTTACCATGCTTTCACAGGCTTTGACTCTGGCCACCTCCAAACCAGCAGTCAAACCTTCGCTTAAAATTATTGTCTTCAAACACCATTTTTCTAGTTGCCATTACTTCAGCTAGATGAGCATCTGAACTCCAGGCCCTGTTTTCTCAATCACTGTACCTGATTTTTCATAAAGACAGAGTTTCATTATGAGCCACCATCCCCTACTTTTGCCAGAGTTTGCTCCAGAAGCAGTTACTTAACCAAACAATTAATATGCCAGTTTTATTTCCCAGTTACATAGACAACTCAGATTCTGTCTTCAGTGAATGAAATCCATCTGGAAATCCGATCAGATTTTCATTTCATTTTCAAAGGCTAAATTGGGAAAGCCAGAATCAAAAGTAACTTTCGTCAGATGGCTGTAATTGTATTTGTCTACCAGAATAAGGAAGCGGCTCTGGCGAGGCCTCCAAGATCACATGTGACAAGATCCATTTCCAACTCTTCTGCATTCTTACGTATAGCTTCACTAGATATCTGCTGCTGCAGCCTGGTCCAGTGCATATACATTTGTTGCCCCTCAAATAGGATATTTTCTCCAGTGGTAGGGTGGCATTTGGCTCTCATTCTCTGAAATATCCTTCCATGATGACCACACTGTAGGTTCAAGTAGCTAGGGATCTCTGTCCCATGAGTTAAAGAATGGATGGAAAGTACAACATTTAGATACAAAATTTATATGTTCACCATAAATGATGTCTGTATTGTCTGTTTCCATCCTTCCTCACCTTCTCCTCTTCCATTTCCCCATTGCATATCATGGAAGATATCCATATTCTTTTCTGGTATGACCTGCAGGTTATATCCTTATGGTCTTTTCCCACTTCCTCAGCTCCAGAGCTGACTATTAACATGTTTCTGTATAATTTTCTACATTGTTTTCAGCCCTGTACGTGATTAGTCTCTATTGTTGTAGGTCTGAAGGCAAACTCAGTCTGAGATATGAGGCTTGGAGAGATTTATCCGTAAGAAGAGGAACCTGAACTATGGAGACTAAGTCCGGAAAAAGCAGCCAAAGTTGGATCTGAGGTCTCATTCAAAACCCATTTGTTGATAAAAGCAGACAACACAGAAGCATCATTATGGTGAATATATGTTTAGAGACTTCTGCTCAGTCATCTCTTAATGAGACCCCAGACCATCTAGCTGCTGTTATCTCTGTCATGACCCCATCAAAAGTCAGTATGGCACAGGTGTTTTGCACTGCTGACCAGTCCACTTCAGCCGAGAAGGGAAAACTATGGCTCATTATAGTGGCAGGACCAAACAGCATACCTCATCGGGGCTTAGAGCCTTCTCATTTCGTGTGAGCAGACGTTGCATGTAAAAAGCAAAGCACCAGTGTAGTAGGGGTCCACAGCAGGAATGACAGGATTTTACGCAGGGCCTTTTTAAGACTGTTATGTCTTTAAAGCCGCCTTCTTTCTTTCCTGCTGCTGTTGTTTCTCCTCCTCCCCCCCTCAAAAGGCAGAGGGAAGAGTCAGATGAAGAGGAGGAGTTTGATTAAAATGAAGGTGATTCCTTGTCCTATTCTTCCTAAACCCATTCTCCTGTGAGTTATGCCTGGGGTGATGAGGATACTTCATCCTCTGATCCCTCCTATGGAGGAACTTCCCTTTGGGGACAGCATGGTCAAGATGATACAACATTTTCAGTGGGAAGGTTCTTGGTTGTTTGAAAAGGTGTTGCGCTCTTTTGGAAGTGGGAGTGCATAAGACTTTGTCCTTTCCTCCTGCTTTAGACATATTATTGAATACATTCTCCACTCCTTCCCTTAGTCCTGAGTGTCAGCAACTGGCTCCTAAAAATCCTGATAGGTTTTACAAGGTGCCAGATTCAGTTAAGTTCTTGTACAAGAATCCTACTTATTTTTTCCACTGAAACGTTTTTTAAGCTCCTTTATTCTGTTTTACTTTCAGATAGACAGCAATGCTATGGATAGATATGACAAAAAAAAGTTTATGCTTCTGCCATTTTAGCATTTAGATGTACTGATTACCAAATCCATTTGATCGGGTACCTTTTGTCTTTTCTGTATAAGGTGTAATCTAATTTTGATGATTCGCAGGTAGTCTTCTGCACTCTGTCCTCTTATCAGAATGCCTAGCCACTTGAGAAGCAGAGTTAGATGGTGTTGAGATGCTGCAGATGCCTCTTTCAGGGTTAAGACCACTGGTTTGGCTCTTCGTAGGTTTTCTTGGCTTAGACTTCAACCTTTACCTCAGGATTTCAAAGTTGAACTGCTTGATTCTCCTTTGAGTAAGCAACATCTTTATGGTTGTTAGAGCTTTTCATGTCCTTGCAGGAGAAGGGTAGGTCATGTAGGACCTTTAACTCATTTTCTCCAATACAGATCTTTTGAGTGTGTACTTTTAACAGCCAGGTTCAAAACTTATACTTTCCAGGCAAATCATTTTCCTTATTACTTTCTGCATCCTCTGCAGGTTAGCTTTGGTAGCTTGGTGAATGGACATTCAGCAGTCTTTCTCCAGGCTCATATCTTCAGTGAGAAACATGCATGTAGACATCAAACCCTCACAAATGGATGTTAAATAGGGAGGTCTTTCTGGACATTGTCAGTCGGTGGGGTACTCCACAAGTAGATCTTTTTGCCACCATGCACAACAGACAACTCGGGCTGTTTTGTTCAAGACTATAATGCCCTCGGGCATAGAGAATGGATGCCATGACCTTTCTCTGGGAAAGGTGGTTCCTTTATTCTTTCATTCTACTTTTTTTGATTCCCATGGTGGTCCTAAAAATCGAGAGTGAACTAGAAATGTTGTTGACTCCCTAGGTTTGGGCAGCATTGATTCTCCCTTCCCTTTCATCTGACCAGGAACAGTTACAGCATGTTACCTCACAGAATGGACTTCTTTGCACAGAACAAATGCTGTCTAATTCACCCAAGTCTAGAGACTTTGAGTCTGACTTTTGGGTGATTTTTAATTCCGCTTAGGCAGCAGTGTTCTGAGTGTGTGCATAAGGTTTTACAGGAGACTGGAAAAAACAATGAAATCTTTTATGCCTCCAAATGGAAGGGATTTTCCTTTTGATGCTAATGAAAGGATCAGAATCCTTTTTTTAGCTGGGTATTTCTAATATTCTGGCTTTTGTGAGTTCCTCAGTGCTGTGCTGGCATTTTAGGTTCATAGATAGGTACTAGGCTGTCTGCCTTAGGGCATTGATAAGCCTAGCCAGAATGTGTTGGCTTTTGTCTCCCTTTTAGATTTGATTATATTCCTGAGCCTCTGTCCAGCAGGGCCATAGATGTGATCCCAGGAGTAAATTTACGATTTCCCTTCCACTCGTCAAGATTTCTCTTGAAGAGGGTCAGTGAGGGGCTCTGCCTAACATGGATTGGGATTCTATTCCAGAGCAAGGGAAGCCTCTGGGATATGAATATATCCCTCCAGCATGTCCTATTTATTGTTGTGCTGAGGTTTAAATCCCTGGAACGTGTAGCTCTAAGGGATTTGGTTTTCTTGAGGTGGAGCATGTCCATTAATTCCGGGTTAGACATGGCCTTGTATGTCAGGCAGAGATCACCTCTGAGTAGGCAGTAAGCAACTGAGTAGAGCTGGAGATTCTTTAGTCGAGCTGCATAGGGCATCTGTTTGAGGCCCTCGATCCTCTTGGTGAGGTACATCTGGGGTCTTTCCAGCTGTTGCAGGTGTCGGGTAAGGTACATCCCAAATGGTGCATTGTACTCTATTATGGGCCTGATGAGCGATGAGTAGAGGGGCACAATGACCTCTCTTGATCTAGATGTGAGCCCTTTTGTGATTAGGTGGGCTATATAGAAGGGTTTTCTAACCACTTTGGCAATGTGATTATCAAAGGAGAGGTTGCTATCTACTTGGGTCCCCAGATCCCTAATTACATCTTCCGTACTTAGTGGATTAACACCTATGTGGTAGCTCGTGGGCACTTTGTTTTTCCCAAAGGGGATGACTATGCACTTTTTGGCATTTAGCTTGAGGCCATGGTTCTGACACCAGGCATTCGTCTCCATAAGATCTTCTATTAAAACACTTTTGTTGGCCATCTCCGGTTGCCTACCTCTGAATCCACTTTCATCTCAGTTTGAGGTTGGAATTTTTTTGAAGGGAGACCTGCGTATTAGACCACCACAAGGGGCTGTCTCTCTTCCTTGGGACTTGAGTGGTTTCCTGGAAAAGCGTACTTTATCTCCTTTTGAGCCTGCTGCTTTTGCTAGTCTTAAGTTATATACTTGGAAGACAGTGCTGTTGGTGACTGACTTCTGCTAAGCTGGTTTGAGTTGCAAATTTTGTTGACTGTTCCTCCGGTTCTCATTAGGGATAGTATTGCTGTCCATACTAATTCTTTTTTTATACCTAAGATTATGAGTGAGCCCTACTTAATTCAGACCATTAACATGCCTCCCTTTTATTCATTCGACTCAGAATAAAGGCAAGAGGATGCTACATTTCCTGATTTTGCATAGGGCGTTCATATTTTCTGTGGATAAAACCATGAAAAAAGGTTTATAAGTAGATAAAAAAGGCTGTATCCTGTTGATCCTTTCATGGAAAGCAACTTCTAGCTCCAGTTAGAGCATTCTGCAAGAGCTGCTACTTCCTAAGGGGCTTTCTTCAAGGGTCTGGATTCCGGATCTGTTCTTGAAGCAGCTACTTGGTCTTTTGTTCACACCTTTACAGAACATTACAAAATTGATTGTTTTGTTTAGAACTAAAGCAGGGTCTACTAGGTCTTTTGTTTAGAACTGAAGCAGAGTCTACTAGGTCTTTTGGACCAGAATCCTGTTCAGCCCCCCCCCCCATCTTTTTAGACAGCTTTTGGAATCTTCCACCAATTAATACTGCAGTAGTGATCAGAGGGACATCTACTATTACAGTTCTTGCTGTATTATGTCATTCCGCAATCACTGTTGCCCAGTATATTTCTGCCCCCCCCCCTTCTTTTTTCTTCCTTATTTGTTGGGCTGAGGAAGGTTGTTTTTTTCACCTCTTTTTTTATGTGTATGTTTGTATATAGTTACCTTTACTTCTTCCTCTACTTCAGCTTTGTCTGGGGCAAGAAAGTCCTAATGTACTTTACATATGTATGTCCATTATGTACCTCTGGCTCTGTTGGATTGAGGTCATAACATAGGACATGTGCACATGGAGGGTGCTAACGCTTTGGTATGCTGACTGGACATATGGCTATCCTTGGCAGGATATCCTATCATTTGATAAAACTGCAACCATGATCAGTGTGCCATCTGCTCTTATGGTAAGTTCTTACATAACTGTACTAGGGTTCTAATAGATCACTGTTGCAATAGTATTCCTTCCTTGCAGACTCCTTACTTTGCTTGTTTTATTTTTGTGTTTCCTTGGTGTGAATGTTTATACTCTCTTGTACATGGTCTATTTGTTTCCTAGCATTATTCTTTCAGGGCTGTTGCCTTCTTTCTTAGCAAAAAATCCTCTGAAGCTTTTTTTACACTCCAGCTTTATTTAGAGCCCCCCCCCCATGAGTTTCTGGCAGTGGATCGAATGGAAGTTGCCCCTAGCTTTGCCTGTCATGGGGGGGTGGGGGGTTAGAACCCATATAGCTTGGGCTACTACAATACTGACTATTAGTACATATACTGTATTTGTAGGTTTTGCCTGAGCTAGTCCATTTTATCTGCCTGCTTTCTTTGCTTGGACTGAACCTAGAAGAGAAAGCTCACTTCACACTGTGCATCATCAAATCAGGTTATGAGCAGCTGTATGACTCCCTAATTTCTGTGTAGGAATGACTTGCTAAGCAAATGTTGTCTAGGTGGATTGCAAGTTGCATTGTCGTTTGCTGTGAAGTGTCTGATTACCTGCTGGAAAAAAGTCATGTTGAAAAAAAAAAAGAAAAAAAAACTTTTGTCAAAGACCACTTCAGTAGGAGAATTTGTATCCACTGATTTTTTTTCTAGAATTTTTCTTGCATAGCATCAGTTTTTTGGTGCAGACTTTTACCAGACACTGTTTTCAATACAGCTCCCAAGAGTCAGGATTTGCTTAGTACAGCAGTACCTCCAGATTCAGCCTTTTAAACCTTGGTCCATGGGCTGTCCTCTGGCATCTTCCCTCATGGTGATTTCTCCTTTGGATTTAAGCAAACCGTAGACCAGACCTGTCAAGGAGGGTTCTCAGTGTTTGATATAAACTGATACACTCCTAATATTTCGGACTTTGTTGGGTTGTGGATACTCTGTCCAGTTATCTTCCTTTGAATGAACAGCTCTTACCCTGTTTTTGTCTGTTGGGAGTTAGTAGTGTGAATATTCAGCTTTCATTATAATTTCTTGACTTGTAGGAAGGGTGCCTTTTGGTGGCTACAGATGAATTTGTTGGTTTGGGTTAGGGACGCTTCCATTGTTAGCACGCAACATTTTTGCAAGTGTCATTGCATACCTACATTTCAAGGAGTGGGATTTTTCAAAATAGTTTGCTGAAGGATAGGTGATGGGATGCAAAGACTACAAAACCATCATGGAGGCTTCTCTTGTGGATAGTCTGATACAGCAAATGCATACATCTGTCCGCATGTGGTGTGTTACATAGCATTAGATCATAGAAGAGCATTCACTGAGCCACCTGCTTTAGAGAAACTGAATTTGGATTGTTCCTGTCAGGCTGCATGTTTTCCATTTTTTTTCCATGTATAATTTAAGATTATTCATTAAAGCTTTACTTTTCCATTTGAACCTTATTGCGAGAAGACAGGAGTGATGGCTCTTACATTAAGTTGTGGGGGACTGGATAGTGCAGCAGGATTATGAAGTTTGCTTCAGTAGATCCACCTGCTAGCTGAATGGTCTGCAAGTGAAGACGCTGATTGAAATACTGTCAGAGCCAGTATTACAGTATGCACTTCTGTAGCTTCATGCTTGAAGAATGCTTAACCATTAATTCTGTTTGATTTGTGAAATTATAGTAAGCTTTGGGCTTGGTTTTTTTTTGTTTCTCAATAGTAACAGACTAAATCTTTGTTGATTGATGAAGGTCCAGCTCTAGGTCCCTTAGAGGTTCGTCTTCACCAAGAAAGAGATCCTACTCAAGCTCCCATTCATCATCATCCCCAGAGAGAGGAGAGAAGCGAAGTCTATCTAGATCCCCTTCCCCGGGTGAACGGAAAAAGCGACGGTCAAGATCTCGGTCGGCTGAAAGGTTTGGGTTTCTGTAGAATAAGTACAGGTGTATTTTGCTAGACAGGAGCAGTGGAACAATATAGGAAAGCTCATTAAATCATTGGGGGGGTAGATTAGCTAGGATTGATAGAGTATCATGTTATAGTGCATTATCCGGAATATCTTTTTACAAGAATTGTGCTTTTTTTTTTCCTTTTATGTAAGATTAATGTGCCAGATTTCATCAGTTATGTTTTTGAAAATCCAGGTTTAATTTGGTTGTTTTATTTATTTGGCTGGTATATTTAAGTGTTAAATGTTTCTCCGAATGTGGGGAAATAGAGGTAATGGTGAATTGGTAGCTGTCACCAAGTCTACTGGGATTAGTGAGTTAGGATAATGTTGCTTGTGATTTTTTTGGTCCTGGTAGTAGTTTTCTACTGTTTTCTGAAGTAGCAGAAATGCCTAGGAATGCAACATATTTATTCTTTAGGAGGTGGTTAAAAAAATCTTGCTTTCATCCGTTTTAAGCATTTGCCTCTTTCTTTTTTTTTCATTTTTATTTTGCAGACAACGCAGATCATCGTCTGGATCCTCTCATTCTGATTCCATATCTCCAAGTTCTAAAAAGAAATAACATTTTTGAAAATTGTTTTTAATCGTTACTTCCAGTAAAGTGCATGAAGACTGTTCTGAAGAAGTTGGTGTCTTTGCTTGGTCAGAACTGCTGAATTATCTGCTGGTATGATGGTAGTAGTAATGTCTGTCCCTCATCTTTTTATTAAGGGAACTACAACTTCATGGTTAAAAAAATAAAAAAATCTGTAAATGGCATTTTAAGTCATTGGTTATAGAGCAGATTGGAGGTGTTTCTCCCAGAAACATTTTGCTGGGATTGTATGTGTACATATATATATGTATATATTTTTCTTTCCTTATTTTTGAATCCTTCGTCCTGTATTTGTAATATAACAGGTAATGAGGATTCATAGCATATCATCAATGTAGTAAGTATTGAAACGCTTAGTTTACTGAATGTTGAAAGTCATGGAAACATTGTTAGCCTGTCAAAGCGTAGCTTCTGAATGTGCTGTGTATGCACATCAGAATAACTTAACTTTGTAAGGAAGCTGTTCCCCCACATCCGCACTAAGTAAATTAAATTCCTTCAGGGCTTGCATTGCCTTGGAAATCGTTTGAATAACTTTGTTTTCTAGCGAAAAGAAAGCATTTATTTTCTTCCAGAGTAATGCAGCTTTTTAGTTAATGAATTTGGTTAGTACAGAAAAGTTACTCAAGCTGTGCATAACATTTCACACACTTTTATACATGTAGACATAGTTTTTTGTAGTTATATTCCTTCCGTTAAAATTATTTCTTGTTCAAGTTGTATTGGGCAGTGTGTCAGCATGTATGCTTTTAGATTTATGTATTCACTAGTATTTGATTTAAGTTTACTTAATTTGGTTATGTTTGAAGTGCAAGTCTTCCATAGGCAGTGGGGTAGTAAAGTTAAGTATAACTGTAGGTGCTGCATTGTGGTGTTTCTCACTGACTTTAGAACTACAGGAATGGCATTCCAGTGCAGGGCTCACTGTATGTAAACCGAATACTTTTATCAGTATGTGCATTAATATACACATTTAAAGCCTGTCTGTTTCATTTTGAGCTTTCTCATTTTTATTAATGAAGAAAACAGTTGATGTTATGCCATGAATCCAAACACTTTTTTTTTTCTTTGTAGTTTTGCTAAATGGTATGAAATTTCAGACTAACAAGTTCATACCTTGCTGGGCCAGTTGTGGTCTTTTAATATAGTCAGATGGTAGTAATGAATGTGGTGGTTCTAATAAAGTAAAGCTACAAGGTATGAGTTCAGAATTATCAGATTTTCAGACTAGGTGAATGCCTATATGGCCACTATATGTGGTTACATTTCACATTTTTACCTGTTTTTGCAAGCTGTATAGTTTAAAATGTTTGTTTTAGGTACTAGGTCTTTGATTTGTCTCTAGACCTGTTTTGTTCTGTTTTTTCAAGGAGCTTATGTAATAGATGGACCATGTACTAAATAGTAGTAAGCAGTTTTCTTTGGATGTTAAGGTAAGTATTCGTGGGAAGAAAACCAGAATATTTTTTTCATATTTTGAAAGGTGTTTTATCCTTTTTTATAGTTAAATCAAGGTATCTGATTTGCTAGTCATGTTTGCAGTTGTCATAAGTAAGCCAGAATTTTCTTGTATATGTGTTTGTGTATATGTATATATATATATATATATATATATATATATATATATATATATATATATATATATATAAACATCTGTGTGCTGTCTGTCCACATTGTCTTCCCAGTTATAGAAGACTGAATTGTTCTAATACTTGTGGCACTGTTCTTCAGATTTAAGTGCCCCGTAAGAAATTACTGTTCAGTGCTTGCTTTATATTTTCATAGCTGCTGCATAGAACCACCTTGTGTAAAAAATTAAGGCTGCATTGCAAAAAAAAAATCTGCTTTATGCTTAACTTTCTGCCCTCCAAATTGTGAAGATTGTTGCGGACTGTTTCATTGGTTGAAATCTTGTACTTTATTACAGTTTGTTTTCCAAAGTATACTTTGTTTCAGTGGAATATTGAATGACAGAGTCTATTTACTTCAACTTCACCCACATGACAGCTGACCAAGTAAACCACTTGTAATTAAACTTGATTACATTGTTGAAAGACTGTAAATAAACCTGACAGCTAAAAAAAAAAAAAAGCATTTTAAGTATATTCTCTTCACAATGTCTTTATCTTATTGTTTTCTCTGGATGATAGCCAGATTTGTTGAGACATTTTACTTTAATTTGAAAAATGCTTGTGATAACACTGTGAGATATTTTTTGATGCAGTTTTTTACCATGTCAATTAGAAAAGTTAGCAAAGAATTCTTTGTAGACAGTGGATAACATCCAGCTAATTAGCAGGAGGAGCTGAGAAATAGCATTCCTAATTTAACTAGAGATCTTTAGAGGCATCCTTATTTAGTTGTGCTTGTTTGACTTGCTGATGTCCTTCAAATTCACATGTTGCAGTATTCTGTACATATGGGTTTTCTCCTGTTGCTACCCAAACGTCTGGCCAGTATACAAAAGATTTCAGTCACTGTGTGGTGCGTTGGGGCGTCTGATGTGGCCAGCTGATTGTGGGCCAGGAAAGTGATGGCTGTGAATACCAGACCTCAGAACTTCTCAGCTGCCAGTCGAACGTCCGGTGTTCATGCCTTCCTTAGCCGTCTGATTCTCGAGAAATCAGATAAGTACCCTGTTGGGGGAACCTTCTTTTCAGTCATTGTTTTCTAATGCTTGTTCATGTCATCCAGAAAGGGCAGGTGTAATTGCGGCCGTCAGATACCACACAAAGATGCCAACGATCTTTGTTTTGTTTGGGTAAATCGCATGATTACAAGGCCTGCCCTGTCTGCCAGGCTTTTGTTCCCAAAACTCTACATAGCTGACTCAAAGCACTGAACTTTTATTTAGAGAACCTATGTCTTAAGCAGCGCTAGTTATGGAGGGTTCTTCCAACTTGCCTGCTGAACTGCCAAAGAAGGCGGCCAAGACTGCAAGGCCTGCTACTGTAGCTGTGCCTCCACTGTCCCACTCAACCTGTGGCCGTCGGCCTGGATGAACGCTTGGGCTCCGCCTCCCTGAATATAGTAGGTACCTCTTGGGAAGCTGCACAATAGTGCGTGGAAGGTATGTCTACGGAGGCTTTATGGACGTCTGTCTACAACGCCGAGGGGGAACCAGGGCTCTCGGGCAGGACAGTCAGATCCCTCCGTCCCTTTGCAGTCGTCCAACCCTAGGCCTTCCTCTGTTCAGACACCCGCTAGGCCGTCACTCAGAAAGGAGCAGCAGAAGAGGAAGCATGTATCCCCTGCTACAGAAATTCTACCGGATTGGCAGGCTTTCTGTCAGTCTGTTTAATGCTTTCATGGCCGTGCGGCCTACTACACCTGGGAATTCCACAATCCCTCCTTCAGATGTTCTTGTTTCACTGTTGCAGTCATCACACTTGGCCTTATCTGCCTGCAGGTAGCCCTCAGTCAGCCTGAATACCAGAGTCTTGGGATTTCTGCGTCGGATGCTGTCACTTCTTCCATGACATCAGGGGTGTAAAACATGCAGCCGATGCCATTACATCAGCTTTTCTTGCGAAGTGGAGCCCAAAGCAGAAGCAGTTCGCAAGTGCTGGTTGGCCGCTACCCGAAATTTTCATTATTCGAGTTTCAGACCTGAAGTCTTCTAAAGCTAAGTACCATTGGTGATCCTTTTTTCTTGCTCTAACTGATGTCAGAAAAAAATTAATAATTGTCTTGCCTGTTGAAAGCAAATATCTCACAGAGATTTTCATTCTTACTGCTACACCTGTTTAGGCCCAGACAACGAGATTCCTTGCTGTCGGTTTTGTGCCCTGTTCAACACCTGAACTATTTGTCATCGGGCTATCTTTGTTGCTAAATTCTTTCGCTGTCATTCTCCATATTCCTAAATGGGTTAGATAAGCCATTCGACTACCGGTCTTCCAAAAAAACATAAGGATAAAGACAGACCACATAGGTCCAAAACTGTTGACGACGCTTCCATTAAACTAGTCGCCAGCCCGCCAGTACTCAGTGAGGCACTTTCGCAGCCCCTGATACCCGCTTCTGCAGATTTGCAGGCCTCTACTGAGACCCATTTTGAGTCTGGTATGCCGCGAGATGCTTCTTCGACTATGGAACCTACGGATGTCTCTACCTTGTATGGGTCCGGAGCCGCTGTGCAGGCACTGGCTTCTGAGGGTGTATTCAGACCTTCCAGTGTTCGTATTAAACAGACTACTTCATTTCAGACTAAAATTACTGAATTTCTCAGACCCGGAGTTTGCACTACGCCTAGGAAACAGACTACCAAAGTGCATTCTTAAGCTCCCTTGCCTCAGAAACAAATGCTTAGAATGGCTGAAGACCTTCTTACTTTATTTAGGGGAAGCCAGCCTTCCCCCTCTAAAAGACAATTGATTTTCCTTCTGATCTTCAGATCATGAGTCCGATGACTGTGTCCCCTCTGATTACCAGGACATACCCTTATCTACCTATCAGGATTCAGATGCAGAGGATTCCATTCCCTCCACCTCCCCACCAGAGGATTTTTCTTTCGGTGAAACCCTGCATACCCTCAGAGAGCATTTTCGCTGGGAGTGCCAGGACTACCCACAGTCCAAAAAGAGACTCAGGGAATTTTTAAACTTGCCTCAGAACAGGCCTCTAGCTATCCCTCCTGTTCTGGAAATTGTAGATGATGTCTTCATGGAATCAAGTCTTACCCCTGATACTTTGCCACCAGCTCCTAGAAAGCCTGACAAGTACTACAGATCACCTGACTCTCTCAAATTTCTATTTAAGAATCCTACTGTTGATCCAGAGACCCTTTCCCAGGGACCTAAAGGCATTAAAGCTACTACAGCCAAAAACCCAACCCCTTCGGACAGGGATTCTAGGGCTTTAGACAGATGGAGAAAGAAGGTATACACCTCTGTTACTCTTGCCATCAGGGCTTTAAATTGTCAATTTTACATGTTGAAGTATCGGCAACATGTTATGGAGCTAATTAAACATCCCCAGCCATCGCATACTGCAGGCAGAGAAAAATTCAAATTTACCCATACTTGGACGATTGCCTGATTCAGGCAGACAGTCAGGAATTGCTACGTCGGCACCTGACATTTGTAAAGAGACTTCTAACTTCTCTGGGGTGTACCATCAACGAAAAGAAATCACATCTGGTACCCAACCCTCCTCTCAAAAGTACTACTCGAGGTCAAACAGGACAAGCCAAGGACAATCTTGATTGCACCAGACTGGCCACGCCAGCACTGGTACCCACTTTTACGTAGTCTTGACAGTGCCACCTTGGCACTTGCCTCAGACCCCTTCCCTGCTGTCACAGCAGGAGGGCCAGATTTTGCATCCTCAGCTGCAAACCCTGAACCTAGCAGCCTGGCTTATTCCCTGAATACATCACCAGTAACCCCCAGCAAACAAGTGCTGGATGTCATCCTTGAGGCCAGGAGGCCTAGCACTAGGAAATCATATTCGGAAAAGTGGAAAAGATACTGTTCTTGGAGCCAGTCTCGTGGATAGGACACAACAGTTGCCCACCTTACCTCAAATTCTAGATTATCTAGCAGAACTGCTCCACAAAGGCCTATCCTTCTCTTCAGTTAAGATTCATGCCTCTGCCATCTCAGTTCATTAAAATACTGAGCCACCCCTCTTCTCTCACCCTCTGGTCAAACAGTTCCTGAGAGGAGCTAACAACTTAAGACCCCCAAGGTGAGCTCCCACTCCAGCCTGGGACCTTAACGTTGTACTAGAGAAGTTCACGCCCCCCCCCCCTTTGAGCCTGCTGCTACAGCAGTGTTAAAATTCCTCTCTTGGAAAACAGCCTTACTTCTCGCCTTCACGTCAGCAAGAACAGAGTCTGAGTTGCAGGCCCTTATGGCTGTGGAACCCTCCATTATCTTCCATGTGGACAGGGTTTCCCTCAGGACTAACCCATCATTTATGCCCAAGGAAGTATCTAGTGTGGCTTTAAACCAATCCATCCATTTACCAACCTTTTTCCCTAATCCTCAGAATAAAGGGGACAGGATCCTGCACTCCTTGGACGTGCATTGGCAGCTTAGGGTTTTACCTTGACAGGACTAAACCTTTCAGAACATCTGACTAGCTGCTAGTCAGCTTTGCTGCAGGGGCAGAGAGGGCAAGGCCATATTGAAGCAAACCATCTCCAAATGCATAGCACACAGCATCCATTTCTGCTACAAACACCATGGAAAATCTACCCCACAAAGGGATCAGAACCCATTCCACTAGGGCTACCTCAACCTCTACAGCATTTTTCAGGGGAGTCCCTACTAGGGACATCCCGGAAGCTGCAACCTGGAGTTTTGTACACATCTTCACCAAGCATTAACACTTGCCTGTCTCTTCTAAATCCAGAGCTGGATGTGCTACAGCAGTCTTACAAGGCCTGCTAGCCAGCCCTAACACTTCTTGACTGCCTCCACCATTCCTCAGCTTCGGGAATCTACCCAAGTATGCTGTCTGAACATAGTACAGTTGTGTGCACTTACCATAAATGTAGATGTTCGAGTGTATTCACTGTTGCAGTCCTGGTTACCCTCCCTCCAGCCCCCTGACTTTTCTATACATTCTACCTATCCTGTTTTTTTGGCCATGTTTTATGGTAATGGTAATTACTTTTTACTGGAGGTGTTCCATACCATGTAATTGCTTCCTATTTTGGGGGGCTGCTGATATCTGGGGCAAGAAAAACTGATGAAATAGCATTGGCTGTATGTTTTATACCCCTGACGTCATGGAAGAAGCGACAGCATCCAGCGCAGAAATCCCAAGACTCTGGTATTCGGGCCGACTGAGGGCTACCTGCAGGCAGATAACCCCAAGTGTGATGACTGCAACAGTGAATACACTCAAACATCTACATTTATGGTAAGTGTACACAACTGTACTTTCTGAGCCCTAGGCCTCAGGGCTCAGAACCCTCTCAGGTGGAAGTGGAAGAGTACTCTTGATTCTTCTTCTGAAGAATCTCTCTCCACCTCTCAGCTCCCTTCCCCGCTTGGATATGCTTCCCCAGAGAAAGATTTGTTGATGCAGATTTCCCAGCAAATCGTCTAACTTTTGGAGAAACTATAGCTAAAATGAGGTAACATTTTAAGTGGGAATCATCTAAGATGACTGAGGTACAAAAAAAGGTATTATGACCTCATGCAGATGGACCCCCAGCCCCTACTGCTGTTCCTCCCATGCTTCCAGCCTTTCTGTATGCTTTTTCAGCACCATCCTTGAATCCAGACTCCCAATCCTCAGCTCCACGCAGACCTGATAGGTTTTATAAAGTCCCAGAGACAGCAAAATATCTAGTAAAATGCCCAGTTGCAGACCCAGCCACCATTTCTATCTCCACTGACAAGGCTTCTAAACTGCCTTCCACTACCCTCCTCCCCTGCTGACAAGGACAGCAAAACCATGGAACTTTTAGGGAAGATGATCTACACATATGCACCTCTGGCTTTCAGAGCACTCCGTTACCAGACACACACATTTAAATATGCTTTATCCCGTTTGGAGAGTGTTTCCAAACAATTGTCCGAGTCCCTAGACTCAGCAGCCAAAGCTCAAGTGTGCTGTCCTGTTTCCCTGACTTCTCAGGTTACCAGGCACTCTATCAAGTGCAGCTGTGATGCTGCTGAGTTCTCCACCAGCTCAGCAGCATGAGCATCTGGCCTAAGAAGGTACTCCTGGTTACACCTTCAGCCCCTACCAGATGATTTTAGTGCTAAGCTGGTAGATGCTCCTTTGGACAACTCAACCCTATTTGCAGCAAAGGTTGCAGACTTGTTCAAGTTCTTGCAACAAAAGGGGAAAGAGATGCAAGTTTTAAAGCATCTATTGGTATCCCTAATTCCAAAGTTTCAAAGAAATTATCCTTCAAAGTCTCAGTTCATCAGAAAGCATTTATGGCCTGCTCCATCTTCTAGGCCTAGGAGAACCACCAGGAAGCAATCCACTCCTGCTAGAGCCACACCATCTACCAGCCAGAGGACACGCTTTCACGACAGGGCAAGTAGTGTGTGACTACCTGCCAAACTTGAAACCCCCATCCCCTCTGTCCCTTTCCCCTTCTCTCTCTCTCTCTCTCCCAAATGTGGCGACTCATCCGTTCAGACAAGTGGGTTATTTCATTAATAGAACACGGGTACTTCATGACCTGGATCATACCACCAAAGAGAGAGGCAATTCCCCAGCCCCCAAAAGAACAACTTCCCCTCTTAAAAACCAGTGCTAGACAACCTTATGGCTCAAGGTACCACCCAGCCAGTCCCACAGCCTGCTGTGGGAAAAGGCTTTTACTCCAGGAATTTTCTAGTTCCAAGAAAAGATGGCCGCTGGAGGCCAATTCTAGACCTCTCACATCTGATCCTCTTCCTTCATGTACCTACTTTCAGGATGCTTACATTGCCAACTCTCTCCCTGCTCCTCCTCCCTCAAGGGTTCATGGCCATCTTGGACATCAAGGATGCCTTGCTCCACATCCTCATAAAGCCCATCTTCAGGAGGTACCTAAGGTTCTCAGTGGCCCCCTCTCGCTTTCAGTTATCTGCCTTGCCCTTTGGGATTTCCACTGCACCCATAGTCTTCACCAAATGTCTGGCACCAGTGATTGCATTCTGCAGGACACAAGGGATCCATATATTCTCCTATTTGGACGGACCTGCTCATTCATGTAGACTGCAAACAGTTCCTCCTGCTACACTTGCAAAAAAACATTGCACTTTTACAGTCTTTAGGATTTCAGATTGATTACCCAGTGGAAACCGACAGAAGACATAGTCTTCCTGGGGTGCTGGATTCAAACAAGCCTACCTTCTTCCTTAAAAGGTGAAAAGCTTGACACATGATCTGCTTTTGCTTCTTCATACCAAAGAAATGACTGCAAGGCAGTACCTCAGGCCCCTGGGCTGCCTGGCTTCCACTATACCTATGCTGCCTTTAGCAAGACTTCACATGAGGAAACTGCAGTGGTACCTCAGGTCTGTTTGGACATGGCATTCCCACCCCTAGAATACAGGGTGCCCCTCCTGCCCTGCCCTCAGGCAAGAGATACATTGGTAGCTGAATCAGGTGAAGCTCAGCCCGGGTCTTTCACTCCAACCCTCTCAACCAAAACAGATTATGTACACAGATGCCTCAGACCTCTGTTGGGACGTGGCTCTGGGGCACCTAAAAGTGCAGGGAATGTGGCCAAGTACCACACCAGAAAGAGCACATCAAAGTGAGAGAAATGAGGGCAATATTACTGGCCCTGCAGGCCTTCCAAACCAGACTTCAACAAGGAACCCTGAAGCTGTTTACAGACACTACCACAGTGCTGTGGTATGTCAACAAGCAAGGGGGAAGCAAGTATTTCTTACTTTGCAGACTAGCTCTCCTGGTGTGAGAAATGGCCACCAGTCAGGTGGTATACATACCTTCCCAACAGAATTCTCAAGCAGATTCCCTCAGCAGGTCCCTGACTATGGCCCATGAATGGGTGCTACACAGGGATGTCTTCCTGGACCTGGTCCACCGATGGGGTACACCTCAAATAAACCTGTTTGCCTCCACCATCAACAGGTAGCTTTCCTCCTCCTGCACTAGACTGCCAGAACCACTGGTGATGGCAACAGATGCTTTGTCAATTTCATGGAAGGAGATGTTTCTATATACATTCCCCAACTTCCCTCTTGTTCAGAGTGTCTTGCTAAAGATCCACAGGACAGACCAAAAATCTTGCTGGTGACTCCACTGTTGGCCAAGAAAGCATTGGTCCCTCCTCCTGCAGGTATCCAAGGGCAATCACAAGTTAACCCTCAAAGTGAACCTTCTCACACAGGGCAAAGGTACCCAGATCCACCCACAGTGGCAATCTCTTCGCCTCACTCTGTGGGTGATAGGATTCTGATCCCATTCAGACACCTTTACAAGGACGTGCTTACTGTCCTACAGGAGGCCAGGAAACCCAATACCAGGAGATCTTGTGTATCCAAGTGGAAAAGATTCTCCATATGGTGTCTTAAAAGGCAGTTGGACCCGTTGCAAAGTGAAGCTCCTCTACTACTGTCCTACCTGTGTGAACTTCTGTAGACCGGGTTGGCATTCTCATCTATTAAGGCCCATTTGTCTGCCATTTCTGCATACCTCCCTTTGGACCCCCCCCCAGCTTCCAGATTGCCTGCAAAACTTTTCCTTAAGGGGATTCTTCATCTCAGGCCACCAAGGAAGCCCATTAATCATCCATGGGACCTGAACTATGTTTTGGAGAAGGTCACAGTTCCTCCATTCGAGCCAGCATCCAAAGCTTCCCTAAAACACTGCACATTGAAGACTGTCCTTCTACAGGCCTTGACCTCAACTAAAATGAGTTGCAAGACATCATGGCTATTCCACCCTTCCTCATATCCCACATAAATAGGGTAACCCTTAGAACCAACCCATCCTTCATGCCCAAGGTGGTCAATGACCTTTCTTTAAACCAAGCCATCCACTTACCCACTTTCTTTCCCAACCCACAGGAAGACAGTGAGAGAGTACTACATTCCCTGGATGTGCACAGACAGCTCAGATTTTATCTGCACAAAACCAGGCCCATCAGACAGGCTGACCAACTGTTTATCTCTTTCCATCCCAGGGCACTAGGAAAAGCAGTATCTAAGCAAACCATTTCAACCTGGATTTCCAAAGCTATTACCTTTTGCTACAAACACCACGGGAAACCCTTGCAAGGCAGTGTTAACGCACATTCCACCAGGGCAGTGGCTTCCTCTGGAGCATTCTTCAAAGGCTTGGACACTTCCACTATCCTTGAAGCAGCCACTTGGTCTTCTGTGCACACCTTCACAAAGCATTACAAGATTGACCAGATTTCCAGGTCCAGGGCTGTACTCTATGGATTCCTGGAGAACTCTACTAGGCCACCTCCCCCTTCCTCACATTGAGCTTTGGCACTCAGCTGTATGTACAGAATACTACAACATGTGAATAGAAGGACATAGAAAAGTTGTGTAAAATCTTATCATAACCATAGATGTCCTTCTCTTCCATGTTGCAGTATTCGTTCACTCCCACCCTACCCTCCTATTATCTGGCAGTTCCCTTTTTGGATGGCACAGGACTTGCATTACCTTCTCTGGGGACTCGTTCCAACTGGGGCGCTCAGCTCTGAGGTCTGGTGCGTGCAGACGTCATTTTTATGGCCCACACTCTGCTGGCCACATTGGACGTCCCACGCACCATACAGTGACAGAAATCTTTTGTATACTGGCCGGATGCTCAGGTAGCAAGAGCCTATATGTACAGAATACTGCAACATGGAAGAGAAGGACATCTATGGTTATGGTAAGATTTTGCACAAAATTTATTTCACTGCCTGAATACTACTGATGTCTGCATTTGATTTTTCCCACCCAGCCACCCTACAGCTTTTGTACTTTTAAACTTGGTGGCTTTTGAGTTGTAAACCCCTACTATAAAACTGATTTTGGATACTCCTCCCATTCCCATCTCATCAACTCATTCTTCTGAGCACTAAGAGACCAACTGGGACAGCCCCCACCACCTTAGTCTTTCACACTTATTTTCTGTTTCTTCCCTTCCCACTTACTAAAATGCACTTTATTCAGTTGCTTTGACTATGTCTGTACTACTTCCTACTTATTTTTTTTTTTGCTGCATGTTTATTAGAAGTTTTTGTTGCATTTAATCTGCTGGATTTATTACTGCTTGTTGGTAGCCTGATTAAAATATAGCTTTTATTCTAAGCCTCTTAGTTTTGATTTAAGCACTTGGACTGCAAACTAGTTCTCTTTTATAAGGAGTGTGGTCTACACTCTTGTGGCAAGAGAGGTAGCTTGCACCTTTCTGAGTTGGGAATTGCTAGTTGAAGGCTAATTGTGTCTAATTGTCTTTTTTCTGATTTAAGCATTTGGGCTCCAAACCAGTTACTTTACATTAGGAGGGTTTGTGGCATTACTGTCTAGATTTTTAGCTACTATATCATCTAGTTTACTCACAGCTGAGCATTGCTCATCAGTTTCCTTGTCTTAATTGACTTGCTCAGTATTTATTTTCTTCACTTCTCTCTAGTAGATCAGTAGCCATGTGTATGCACTTCCCGACTCTCTCTCTAGTCATTCTGGTTGAGATGGTATTTTGAGGCGTTGTAGCAATAGTCTCATTTACACTGACAACCCACTTATTCTTTATAAAACAGATACAGTATGCGAGAGGTGTGAATACATTTTAACACTGGAGCCAAAATTCTCTCATATAACCAAAACTAATCCTATAGAGTTTGTCAGTGACACTTGCACCATGCCTACTGCACAGGGTAAAGAGACTACACAAAACTACTTATGCTGAGGACACTTCGAGGTAACCTTCCTAAAACACTAAGACTTCATACACAGTACAATCAAAGAAAGGGTAATCAGCCATCACGTAAACACTCCATTAAAACACCACCCACAGCTACTCGTAGTAACACTGTATTGAATGCCTCCACCACTGAGCCCTTAAGGCAAACCAGCACACAGCCAAATTTCTTGGTCATTTGTGATTCTGTAGTGAGTTACACTGATATCCCTCTCAGCAGACTTGAGTAAAGAGAGCGTCACAGTTAGCTGCCTTTCTGGGGCTAGTATCTGTCAAGTCAGGCAGGCACTCAGGTCATTGAACCACAGGTACGAGTATGACTCTGTCATAGTCAGTGTGGGTGTTAATGACCTGGGGTGTACTTCCCTAGACTATATAAAATGAGACATTTTGTGTTAGGAAGGTATGAGCCTTGCACTGAGCAACTTACTACCTTCTTCAAGGATGATGTCACGTTTAGCTTCTGATGCCAGTCTGGGGGGGTACACTATTTGATGGCCTCAGACAACATGGTTGACAGACCACTCTGCTTTGCCAGGGATGGCCTGCACTTGTACTCTGTAGGCTTTTGGATAGTGGCAGACATTTTCCACCCCATAGTGCCTTTTTTAGGCAATGCCAAACTGATAAACCTACCAGCTTAACTGAACCTATGAAGGAATATCTGAAGATGGGTACTGCTAAATGCTACAAGTTTTAACAAGAAACTCCACTCCCTGCAAGCCTTCCTCTCCCTGGAGAGTGTAAACATCTGTGTAGTAGTGAAGACATGGTTTTAAGTCGCTGAGAGTACCCCAACAGTACAAGGTTATAATACTTTTCACACCTTTAGACCAGCTACTGCACAGAAGGGAACTAGGAGGAGTCTGTCTATATTAAAAACAATCTCACATCCAGACTAGTTAGTGTATGACCCACTGGAACCGCTCCATGTGCAACTCACCATACACAGGGTGTTGTACGTTATCCTTGCAACTTTTTGGTCCCTCTCAATGTCCCAGGAATCTTATACTACCTGTCTCAGTGTACTTGAGTCCCTCACCGTTCATCCTAATAAGATATTCATGGGAGATAACTACCCCTGTATAGATTGGGAATCCTACACTACCTCTAATGCACAAGCCCAGTGATTCCTGTATGTTAATACTAACATTCTGCAGCAGTTGGTCCATTCTCCTACCAGGGGTACAAGCATCCTTGACCTTGTACTAACGAACATGAGGGGCCAGTGTTCCTCACCCAGTGTAATATCTTCACTCATCAGATCTGATCTTAAGGCAGTATTGTTGACATAAAAATTACATCTGGGTATTCAGCGAAACCCTTAAACCTTTAAGAACTAGTCCAGGGCTCACTTCTCTCTACTAAGCAACACCTTGGCTAAATTCCAAACACCCCAAACCCAGAAAATGCCATAGCATACACTGAACTATTTACAGTATCTCTGTGCAGCCATGTTGCTAGCTGTATAGAGCGAGCTGTTCCCACTTGTATTAAGAATAAGACAGACTCAAAAGACAAGCCGCCTTGGTGGAATCGCAGTATCAGTCTGTTATACAGCAAAAGAAAAAAAATCTTGGCCAAGTGTAGGAGAAACAAGGCCATACATTCTAAAATCCCCCTGACAAATGGGCGGCTAAGAGGGTTAATTAATGCTTCAGAGACTATATTTGAAGGAAAAATGGCTTCTTGGACAGCCACAAAGCTTTCCACATCTGTGTCTGTAACCTCAGAGGAAATGCATAAGAATGCACAGAACTTACTATAAATGCCATCATCCACACTGAACCCGGAGGCCATTGCCAACCTTCTGGTTGACAGGTTCAGCTTAGATTTCTTCCCCCAATACTCCAAAGGAAATACCACACAACACAATCCCCCCAACCATTACTCAGGTCATCCGTGCACTTTCCATTTAATAAGTAGCATGAAATGACCTCTCTGGTCCACTTGAATCACTTTTCAACTGGCGTCTTCAGTCAGGTTTTGTGCCCAAGGAATGGAAGATGGTTAACCTCATTCCCCTGCACAGAGGAGGTCCAACCACAAGTCCCGGTAACTACAGGCCCATTAGTCTTGTCAGCCTCGTATGTAAAGCCGTGGAAAGAATCATCATGAACGTGATAAATGAGGACATAGGTAACCCGCAAATACTGCACCCATCACAGTTTGGCTTTGTTAGAGGAAGGTCATGCCTAGTAAATCTGGTGAAATTTTGTGCGTCACCAAGGCATTATGACTGTGCACACAGCTTACCTTTCCTGCCCAAGGCTTTTGGTACAATACCCTACACAGGCATTATAGACTGACAAATTTAGATGTAAACCCTTTTGTCACCCACTGGATAGACAACTGTCTTACTGATAGGACCCAGAACGTCAAAATAGGTGAGGCCACCTCCACCAAGAGGCCAGTTACTAGCGGAGTCCCCCAGAGATAGGTACTGAACCTGCTCATTTTTGGCATCTCTTTCTCTGAAGTGGTAGAAAATACTGAAGGTTTATGGCTGACTACGTTGCATATGGTTGCAAGCTGGGGTTATCGACTTATCTGCAGACACTAGCATTCTTTAAGGAAGTCTGTCTGTGACTAAGAAATGTTGCCAAAGTCATGGTCTTAAACTCAGTGCTAATAAATGCATACTTGCACCCTTTGGCAAGTCAACCATCCTGGCTAATTATTTTGATAATACACCCCTAAGAGCTAACCCAGTGGTCAGGGATCTAGGTACACACGTACCTTACCTTCGACCATCATGTGGCGAGGAAATCCTTTTATGTTGCTTGACATATAAGTAAGGGTGTGGCATCTAGGTTGAAAGATGTCATTATCCTGTTGTACTCCACCATTATCGGACCAAGCATTGACTATAATAATCCTTTTGCTGTGTACCTGACCAGGCATATCCAGCATCTAGTGTGATCTCTGAGGTTCCTTACAAAAAGAATACAGGGCATAACAAACCTTATGCAGTGCTTCTTAAAGCCCTTTCCCTCTACTCATTCTCCTATAGATTGCTGATGGGGTGATGTACAGTGGATATAAAAAGTGTACACACACCTGTTAAAATTCCAGGTTTTTGTGATCTAAAAAATGAGACCACAATAAATCATTCCAAAATTTTCCACCTTTAATGTGACCTGTAACCTGTACAATTCAATTGAAAAACAAATCTGTTGGGGTCAAAAATATAAAAAGTAAAAAATGTACAATAATAAGCTGGTTGCATAAGCGTGCACACCTTAAACTAATAATTTGTTGAAGCACCTTTTGATTTAATTGCAGCATTCATTTTTCTTGGGTACACACCTGCCATCAGTTAGAGACTCTGATTAACTCCAAATAAAGTTCAGCTGTCCTAGTAGGATTTTCTTTGACATGTACTCAGTTGCCTGCTACATCAAAAAACATGGTTCGCAGAGAGCTTACAAAGCATCAAGGGGATCTCATTGTTGAAAGGTATCAGTCAGGAGAAGGGTACAAAAAAAATGTCCACAGCATTGGATATACCATGGAACACAGTGAAGACAGTCATCAAAAAGTGGAGAAAATATGGGACAACAGTGACATTGCAAAGAACTGGACATCCCTTCAAAATTGATGAAAAGACGAGACGAAAACTGGTCAGGGAGGCTGTCAAGAGACCTACAGCAACACTGAAGGAATTTCCGGCAAGTACTGGTTGTGTACTACATGTGACAACAATCTCCTGTATTCTCCATATGTGTGGACTATGGGGTAGGGTTGCAAGACTGAAGCCTTTTCGTACACAGAAAAACATTCAGGCCCGGCTAAAATTTGCAAAACAATATACCATGTCTCCCAAAAGCATGTGGGAAAATGTGTTTTGGTCTGATGAGACCAAGGTTGAACTTTCTGGCCACAATTCCAAAAGGTACTTTTGGCGCAAAAACAACACTTCACATCACCAAAAGAACACCATCCCCACGGTGAAGCATGGTGGTTGCAAGTATCATGCTTTGGAGTTGCTTTTCTTCAGCTGGAACTGGGGCTTTAGTCAAGGTGGAGGGAATTATGAACAGTTCCAAATACCAGAGTTATTGTGGTCTCATTTTTTTAGATCACAAATCCTGGCATTTTAACGGGTGTGTACACTTTATATCCACTGTATGCTTGGCTTACAAGGTATACAGTGGATATAAAAAGTGTACACAGCCCTGTTAAAATGTCAGGTTTTTGTGATTTAAAAAAATGAGACCACATTAAATCATTTCAAAACCTTTCCCACTTTAATGTGACCTATAACCTGTACAATTCAACTGGAAAACAAGTCTGTCGGGGGGAAAAAATATAAAAAATAAAAAATGTACAGTAAGCTGGTTGATTAATGTGTATTGCATGACTGTTTAGGATCCCAAGTTTTACAAAATATTGTTTACCTTTTCCTTTAAAGAATTTACTACAACATGCTGTTATTGTGGGGTAATACAAGTTTAGAAAAAATGGGGGGGTCAGTTGCATTTGTCTAGAACCCATTATCACCGATGTGCACATTTAACACGACACTGTCACAAGTATGTCATTGACAACTAATTGTGTCTTCAGTTTTTTCCCTAATACTTATTCTAGTTATTTTATTGTAAACTTTTTTGTTTGTATCATTGATGTCTAACATTTAGCTAGTCATTAAGATTTACAGGGTTTTGGTTAGCACATGAATTCCTGACACTGTTCTTAAGGTTTGGAAAATAATGATAATTTAACTAAATCACACAAACTGCACCATTGTAAGATCCAAGCATTCAAAAACAAAGCTGAGTATTTCTGTCAGCAAAGCGGTTGTCAGCATTTTTGATTAGGTAACGCAGTTGACCAACTGAAACTATCAACCTAAATGCATAAGATTAAAAACTCACAAACCTTGACAGAGTGCAAAAATGAAACACAAGTAAAATAGTTTTCATGTAACACTGCAGTGTAAGGACAATGACCCTTTTGTCCGTTCTACGTCTGATAATTTCACAGTGTGTGATCGATCAAGTGCTCCATTGAAAAGCACATACAGTTTTAAAATGCCAGATCACACTACTGCAAAAAGGAAGCTTCTAAACAAATTGTGTCCACCAGTATGTAACGTGTATGAGATTTCACTGATTGGCCAGGTTGCCGTTGGGTGGAAGCATCTTCAGTTTTAATTTTGGACCATTGTGCAGCTTAACTGTTTTGTGCTAAGTTGCACTATATGCTGTCCAGGGCTTCTACTGTGATAAGGTTGCAAACATGCCTGCTAGACCCCTGCAAAATCTGCGACAAAATTGCTAATCACCAAAGAACCGGTCACCCACTTCTCCGAAACCGGCTTGGGAATTCATGCTATTTCGCTTCTGCAAGAGAAAGAGAATGAGGGAACATTGATTTTTGAAAGTGCAGCTGCAATGAAAGCAGTGCTAGTATTAGCCATTAGACTACTCGCCGCTATTCATCGTACTTAACAGATTTTATTACCTTTACAGTAACTGCTGCTAGATTACCAAACATCTAACCTAACTTCAGAGACTCCCCCTAAATACTTCACAAATCTTCAGGGAATTCTGTAGTAGTCCTTCCAACCCCCAAGTATAACTAGTCCTTGTCCTCCACTCTGTGGAAACAGTACATCTGCCATTCTTTTATGGCTAATTTGATTGCTTTAGATGTTCTAAGATCGTGTAGTAACTGTATTGTGCTTTACTGACTGTTCAGTACTGCTATTTTATGGTAGTGCAACTTGCAAGAAATGTAAATAGTTAAGAAATGTGAAGGCGCACCTTTTGTGTCAGCCCAATGTTGGTAAGCATCACATCTCCACAACCCCAGATCAGTTACAACACACCACTGTACCAGTAGTTTATGTTGAGGCTATAAAAGAAAATTTGCCAAAGCCTCCTAGAACAAGCACTAACAGATCACAGCCTCCAGCGCACAGTACAATGACTGATTCTCCACTCATGCATACTGGAGAGCTGAACAGATCACCACTGTCTCATAGGGAAACAGGCTCAAGTCCATGAGGCCCTGCTTCCACACAGAATTGTTTGTCATAGATGACTCTAGTTAGACTGGCTTAGATCAAAACAGGATGATTGTAATTTGCTTGTCCAGTGGTAGGATTTGTGTTGTCACAAGGGCCAGGTAGCCTCTTAAATGGATATGACTAGGAGCTAGTGGTAAACCCATGTAGGAGTAAATGAACTGAGGCACTCCATCCAGAGGGATGTACTGAGAAATATGATAGTAATTACTGTGTTGAGTATAAACACTGGTCTTGAATAGTACCTTGCTTTCATCAATAATGATGTCTGGATACCAAGACAAGGTAATTGGCTTCATCAGTTGGCTGTATAGTTGGTGCCGTTTTAAGAGGATCCACTCTGTTTCCTGGGATTAAATAAAACTTCCTGCTTTACTTGATATGATTTGCATTGCGTACTGGCTTAAAGCCTTTGCTGCTCTCCTAATGCTGTATGTGGGGTTTTTTTCCTTTTCCTTTAGGCAGTCTGTCCCTACTGGACATGCCTATTTAGCAAAGTCAAATTCAGACATCGTTGTGGCACTGTTTAGGGCTTGGAATCAAAAGTAAAAATAAAACGGATTTGAGGCCCTTCTGCAGCTTAAGCACATTTGTACCTATATAGTTACCAAGAAGTGGTTTTGAAGCAATCCTCTCTACCAGGGTTTAGCCCCTGTCACTTCAGGCCAGTGGGCAACTGCAGGGGAGTATCTGTGTTTGTTAGAAACCCCATGGCCTGTTGTCAAATTACCAGTGATCCTAACTTGGAACTCCCGGATATCCAAAATCACACTTAACAAATCCAGCTGTTTCACTGCTAGCTGCAAATCCCTGTTAATGTTCTCTTAAGATCTTGGAAATTGCCTTAATACCAATGAAGGGTTAAACATGAAGTTGGATACCTTCTTGCTAGGAGAACTTCAAATACCCTAACATTGATTGGTGCACTTGCACCTCTAAAAATGCATATGCTCAGCATTTCCTAAACATTGCTAATAGTGCACTGAAGCAGATTGTAAAACTGCCTAATCTGATGTTCATCTTCATTCATTATTGATAGGTATCGGTTCCGTCCTCAGAACAGAGTCGGACGTTATAGCGAGCTTGTGCCAACCAAAACAACTCTCGTGCTAAGGTTACCTATAGTGCCCCTCTCTCTCTATCACCTTATATCTCGTTTGCTACAGAGTATCAAGACACATCAGGCCAGCTCTCAGGCTAAGTAGTTTAAAATTCATATTTCAACTTAGATAATTTTTCTCTAATTTTGAGATTTTTCTACCTTAATATTAGTCATTTATAGTTTGCCTACCCTTGCTACCTATTGAGTGACTCTTCTGTTTCTTTACCAAATTTTGATATTTCTTAGTACCATTGCTGGTACAGGCCTCCCTTACCTCTGTGGTAATGTCTAATACCATTGCTGGTACCCCCCCCCCTTCTCTCTCCTCATCTTTCCTTTACCCGGTGGGTATTTCTTCATTACCATTGTTGGTAATTAAAAAAAAAAAAAAAAGTCCTTCCTGTTCTTGACTGTATGGGTGGGTAGGTATAGGTATGCCTGCTTCGTGTACTGTTATTCTGACAGGGCCTTTTCTTCATTGCTGACTTGTTACTTGAATTGTTGATAATGGCTGATAAGATGGGGACAACAGACTTTAAGCAATGTGATTAGTGTGGCAGGAAAATGCCAAATTCTGACTGACATTTGTCCTGTGTTTATTGTGTCTGGGTACCACACTTTAAAGTTCAATACCCATGCGACCTATGTAAGGGCTTTAACGGCCACACTTTGAGAGGAAGAATAATACTGAAAGGTCTCCTAAAAACTCCTTTCTCGGGGGCTCTATCTGAGGAGGAGGGCTCAGCCCCTTCTAAGAAGGAACATAAAAAGAAGAGTTGATCTGTACCTTCCTCTCCACATACCAATGAGACTAAATCTGTTAAGTCCCCCACGGAACCAAAGGCAAAACATCCTAAATTGACTAATGCAATCTCGGCACCAGGATGACCAACCCCTTCTACGGTGCCGTCCTCTGCAACAGGGCCTCTAACCCCTATGGTGCCATCTTCTATTATTGAACCATCCAAGGCTACAACTCCTACGGTACCAACCTCTACTACAGTACCATTTCCCCTCTTGGCACCAAAAATAGTCTTCCCTATTCAGGTAATTACCCCCCCCCCTTACACAACCTACTGGTCCTTTGACCACGATGCCGATACGCCCCGATGGTAGATCCCTTTTTTGGATAACAATTAAGTCCCTTTCTAAAACGACCTGATTCTCCATCTGGGATGTCAACCTGCTCCTCCAGGAGCCTTTCGGAACTCGACATAGTGAGACTCGTGGATCAGCTCCTGGTGGTCAAAGGAATTCCAACTTCTCCTAAATTCTCCCTTCCACCTGGAGTCAAGGAATTTTCTACACAGACTCTGACATATATTCCTCCTCCTACCCCTCCAAGGTATCGGAGCCCTTGACACAGACGTCTATCCTGGTTCCAGCTTCTTTGGTTCCATTGGTAGATCTTACCATGGCTCCGGAACCTACCCTATGGTCCTTAACTCAGTCGGAGCCAACCCATCCTCAGGATCGAGACTAGGCTGTCGGCACCGTGACCTCTAGTACGGCACTTATTTTTTCTGCGGCTCTGTCTACTATGGTTTCGATTGTCTTGGTGGCACCGAGTCCTCTCGTGGTTCCTGTCTTGTGGGTGAGCTAGTCGGAGCAGGGTGTGACCCTGGTTCCGAGATGGCCTTTCTCTGTTCCGGACCCCCATTTTTCTTTGGGCGGGCCTGCTTTCCAGGTGATGGAGAGGGCACTTGGCTCAGCAGGCTTGCAGCTGGTTCCTTCTGTGCCAGAATGCCACATATGCATGTCCTCTGAACCGCAGCTGACACAGTCCACTACTCTGGGACATCGAGCATGGGAACCTCGGGATACCTTTCCACAGTGCACCCACTCTTAGGAGTCCTCTTCAGATGCCCCCCCCCCCCGAGGATGTACCCCATAAGAGATCATGCAAGAGGAAGCATGTAGATTCCCCTGAAGAATCCCTTACCGAAGATACAGATTACAATGAGGGAGAAGGGTCCCCACGGTCTCCCCTGAAGATGTCTACTTTAGAGACGTACTAGAAATTTTAAAGCAGCGGGAGACTGAAAGCCCACCAACCCTTCCTGTGAGGAATCTGTATTCTTGCAGACTTTCTGTGCTCGACCCTCTACTTCGTGGGTGACCCCGCCTGCAGATCTTGTTCAACTCATAGTGCAGCACGCTTGGAGGAATCCTGACACTGTTGAAACTATCCCCAGGAGACCAGACAAAATTCTATTCCCTCCAGAGGATCACCGCCATTGGTCCAAAGGCTTTCCAGTAGACGCTGTGGTGGTGGCAGCGGCCAGTAGGAAAAATTTGCAGAGGAGAGTCTTGCTGTCCATCCCCAAACAGGGAGTCTCAGGTGATAGGTTAGGGAAAGGGGTTATATGCTTCATCAACCTTTGTCATTTGGTCCTTGAATTGCTTTTCACATTTTACCCGTCTGCAGAGAGGACCTGATCATGAGCTGTCAGGAACACTAGCAGGAGCAGTATCTGATGAGGTACACGACAAAGTTGCTTCACAGCTTGCCACCCTGGAGTCTATATCTAACTCATCCATGCAGTTGATTTGTCATACTACCGAAGGGATGGCTAGAGCAGCGGGTGCAGGCGTTGTCTTGAGACATCATGCCTGGATGCGCCTTTGTGATTTTGCGGACCCTTTAAAGTCTTCCTTTCTCGACGCTCCCCTTGAAGCTTCCTCTCTCTTTGGCCCAAAGGTAAAAGACACAGCCAGGTATGAAAAGAATGGCAAGACCCTCTCTGCCATGGGCGTGTGTTTTTCCAACCTCCCAACAATCCTTCTCTAGGAATCAGAGGAGTGGAAAGATGTAGTACAGGAAAGCTCAGGGTCCTTTCCCTGACACACTTGGTGAGTTTCCCCCTGGAGCAGAGGGGAAGCTCATCAGGAAGACATCCCTCCAGAGGTAGAGGGTGTCCATGTAATCAAAGATCTAGAGACTTTCTCTGGACAGCCCTATCAGTGCTGCTGAAGAGTGGCCCAATTGCTTACCTCTGGAAGCAGTCGGGGAACGATTCTCTGTGCACCACCTTGCCTGGCAGTCCATAACAGATTATTGGGTGCAGATGATAATTACCAGAGGTTATCGCATCCCTTTCGATTCTTTCCTAAAGTCACAACGGCAAATTCCTGATATCCCACCCAGTCAACAAGAAGCAGCAGCTCAAGAAATACAAAAGCTGCTTCTAAAAGAGTCATCCAAACAGTCCCACCTGACCAGATAAGAATCCAGATTTTACTCTAGGTTCTTTTGAGTGCCAAAAAAAGACAGATGGACTGAAGGCCAATTTTGGACCTCAGCATCCTGAAGTTTGTCAGACAAAATTCCGGATGGTCATGGTTCAGTCTATCCTTCCATTTCTGGAGAAAGATGATTGGATGTGCTTGATAGATCTCCAGGATGCATATTATCATATAAAAATGGACAAACAGTTCAGGAGATTCCTGTGCTTCTGGCTGGGAGCCAATCACTACCAATACCTAGCACTACCTTTGGTCTCTTTACGGCCCCCAGAGTCTTCACTAAATGCATGGCAGTGGTGACAGCTCACTTGAGACTACAAGGAGTTCGGGTGTTTCTGTATTTAGATGATTGGCTCCTTAGTATCCCTACCAAGCATCTGCTGATTACAGCCTTACATTACACCCTAAAACTATCAAGATCCTTGGGGATCTCAACAAACTAAGAAAAGTCCAAATCGACTCCTACTCAAAACCTAGAATTCATAGGAGCAACTTTCGTCACTTAGTCTTGCCTAGTTGCCTTTCCACTTCACAAGTTCCAAAGACTAAGGTCTCTACTCCGGATGATACTCTCTCAGGACAAGGTTTCAGCTTGTGCAGTCCTTCAGCTACTGGGATCAATGTCAGCATTGATTACTATAGTTACCCTAGCAAGACTACACATGAGACTCCTACAATGGCTGTTGGCAGCACAGTGGTCCCCTCTAACTCATCCTATGTCCTTTTAGATCCGCATAACAAATCGATGCAAACAAGACTTAATTTGGTGTATGAAGCCAGGAAAAAGACCTATGGAATCATCCCTTCTCAGCCCAAGGTCATAGTGACCACGGATGCTTTCCTGATGGGGTGAGGAGGCATTTCCAGGGAAAGACTGTCCAAGACACTTGGTCCCCTGTAGAGGCCAACCTTCATATCAGTGCTCCAGAACTGAGGGCAGTGCTTCTTGCATTGCAAGCATTCCAATGTGTCCTCCCGTCAAGGACAATTCCTATCCAGTTGGATAATGTCCATAGTCTGGCAAATCAACAAGGGAGAACCAAATCCTACCTGTGGCATCGAGAAGCCATGAGAATTTGGCAGTGGGCGATATCTTCCAACCACTTTGATAGCAAAGCACATTCCCGGGAATTGCAGCGTAGTTGCAGACAAGCTGAACAGATGCATTCTCTTGCCTCACAAGTGGTCCCTCACCCGTCATAGGGACTGAGATCTTCAGTCACTGGAGCCAGCCTTGCTACGATCTATTCACGTCCCTTACAAACCACAAATGCAGCAGCTACTTTGCCCTGATCCCCCCTCAGGAGGAGTCCCCAAGCAATACTCTAATACACGATTGGCCCATGGGATGACTTTATGCCTTTCCCCCTCTTCCTCTGACCCCGCAATTCCTACAGAAAGCTCTTCGGTTGAGAAGCAGAGTAATCCTCACTGCTCCTTATTGGCCCCAACAAGTTTGGTTTCCCTTCCTCTGGCCTCAGCTGCTCCACCAACCGTGGTTTCAGGATCCAACTCCAGAATTGCTATCGCACCTGCAAGGGTTGATTCATCCGAACATAGAGTTTCCTCCACTTCCAGTAATTGCCAGGCAGAATAATTTATCCTCCCCTGTGTGAAGCATTCTTTTCGCTTCTCACAAACCCATCCACCTGGAAACTTTGTCTTGGCAAATGGAGAAGATTCATAATTTGGTATCGAGAGAAAAGATTTGACCCCTTCTCGGCTCTAGTGAGTTATGTACTGGACTATTTATCAGGCCACCTCTATTCGGGAGCGGCAGCTTCCACTAGTCCAAGTACACCTGGTGGCTATCTCAAACTTCCACAATGGCTTCCAGGACTCGTCCTTGATATCTCAGTCTCTGTAAAACCTTTTTGAAAGGTGTCGCATACATTAGACCACCCTTCAAAGAGCCAGTCAAACTTTGGAATTTGAAATTGGTGTTACAATCTTTGACTCGTCCTCCCTTCGAGCCTTCTACCACTGGCGTTATGAAATTTTTATCCTGGAAAACTATTCTTGGTAGCTATTACCTCAGCAAAGCAAATACAAGAACTACAAGCTTTGTGCATAAAATGCCCTTACATGGTTTTCCATAAAGACAGAGCATCACTCTGGACTAATATGTCTTTCTTACACAGAGTTATTTCGGATTTGACTATTAATCAAACAATTGACCTGCCAGTCTTCTTTCCCAACTTTTCTAATAAAGGAGAACATAGCCTGCATTTGCTTGATGTGCATAGACAGTTACGTTTGTACTTCGATAGGACTAAAACACTATGGAAATCTGACCAATTATTCGTATCCTTCTCAGGACCAAAATTAGGAAAATCTGTTTCTAAAGTAACTTTAGCTAAATGGCTGAGATTGCATTTCTTTTATCTACCAACAAAACAAAGTTCTTCTACCAACTAAGGTCAAAGCACATACAACCCAAGCAGTTGCGACATCTGTTGCCTTCCATTCAAGAGTTTCCATGGACATTTGTGCAGCAGCAACATAGGCTACTCCTCATACCCTTTATCACTCATTACAAATTGGACTTGGTCTCCAGGTGGAGAGCATCTTTGGTTCAGTGGTGCTCAGGAATATCCTTCCATGGGGCCTCCCAGGACATGAAGTAGCTGGGGACTCTGTTCCATCAGTAATGAATGAATGAAGATTAACAACATCAGATAAATAAGTTATGTTCTTACCATAACGTTCCATCTGTGCTGTTGATCTTCATTCATTACATCCTACCCCCTCTGAAAGACTCCTGGAGGTTCGGATTTGGTCCAAGCTCCGTGATGCGGAGTTTGATCAAATAAAGCCTTAGTTTTTCTTATGGGCAAACTCTATCTGAGGTGATAGATAGAGGGGCGCTTTGGAGAGTTTTTTGGCTGGCACAAGCTTGTTATAATGGAGATCAGCAACACAAATGGAACATTATGGTAAGAATATAATTTCTTTTTACATACTCTAAAATCTTTAATGTCATCCACCCAGCATCTCCTCATCCTTGGCAAAGTCTGACAAATCCACCATCTTTTCTGTGAGGGCTAGTGGTCCCACCCTCTTCCAAATGAGACACTCTAAGGATTTCACTAGGGCACGCCTTCTTCAGCTTATAGAAGACGTTCACAGAAGTCCCAACAGTCCCCCACAAATGGATCGAATTGAGGGCTGCAACATTTACCCCAGTTTTTGCCAGTGCCTTGATAGCTGCATAAGTGTTCATTCTCATCTGTTCTAAATAGAATTGCAAATTCAGGAATAGGCCTTTCTGCTTGAACTACAGTATTAATACACTGTGTAACAAAAGAAGAATAAAATGAATAGTTAGAAGAAATCTAAATTCTCTTACTTCCAAGACCACACACTAAAACATGCCACCAAGAAGCATAAGAGCACTGTTAAAAAAATGTAAAGCAGAGTACAGCCTTAAGGTGGCTACAGATATCAGTGGAAATTGACTCTTTCTTCGGTTAGGTCAGGTAATCAAAGAATAATGCCCAGTAATACACTAAATTTTATCCATTATATTACACATTCTGATCCCTTGTTATGTAGTCAGTAGATCAGCAAATTTAGTGCTAACTTTATCACACTTTCCCCTGAAAAGTGGTTTCTTCAAAATCTCCATGGGGTAAATCTTTACATCCATGTCAGGCTAAAAATACCTCAGTAGGGCATTATAAAATACCCAGCTGCATTAATCAGTGACAACTGTACAGTATTAGAGCCTCTGCTTAATAACTCATTCCATCCAGTGCAGCTATTTTGAGTGTGTACCAGTAATTCCCAGTGGATGTGGCTTGATCCTTTAAAAAATGAAGTTATCACTTTACAGTTCTAAAAATGTACTCCTTGACAGAGGTCAGATATCAACACATTTGTGTTTGCCATGATGTATGCTTCAAGATGAAGTATTCTGATACCTTGTATGTAGCATGTCTTTGGAGTTATTAATGCAAATATGAGCAAGCAATATTTGACGTCTAGAGGTGCAGTAGGAGGTAGTTGCAAAAAATGCCTGGAGGTGCACTCAGCTGTTCCTGATGCCTGGATAACTGCCACTATGACTCCTCTCCACAAGGATACTCCCTCTGCAAGTCCTAATAATTATAGGTCCATTAGAAGCACCCGCCTTGCGTGCAAAGTCATGGGTCTTGCTGTAGTAGAATTTTGTCTACATGTGCTGTCTCATTTCCTCCAGAGGAACTCGTGAAGTTTACATTAACTGTCAGTGGGTGGAGCCTAAGCTTTTTGATAAAATCAGATTGTCTCAAATAAAATGTCCATATCTCTGAAACCATAGGGTTTCAGAAGAATTGTAAATAAAAGTATTTTTTTAGGTTCTAAGTATTAAATCAGATGTTATAAGTCACAGTAAACACAGTTAATTATTACATTTATAATACTTTGTAAACAAATCAACATCCACTAAAGTTACAAACATACTGTGTCAGTAGCACTTTTTCATCCTGCTAAGAACTTTCACATGAGGCTATGTAGTCCTGTCATTGCCACCTGGCTGTTGAAACATTTAGAGAACTATGAAATGTGACAGAATAAACATTGTGAACAATCAGTATCTATTTACATGCACAAGACAGGTGCCAAATATGTATAGTTTTGGAATTAATGGAAATATGAATAGGCAGTATTAGATGCCTGCAGACGTCCGTGTGCTGTAACCAGAGAAACACATGGAGGCGTCACTAGGTTTTAATGAGATAAATAGTAAACTTCATTAGACAGACTTATTGTAAACCCCAGTGTCATCCACTCAATTCTTAAATTGGCTCTCCAACCAATCCCAGCATGTTAAATTTGGTTAGTACCTCCTCTGAACATAAAGTTGTAACTAGTGAGATGTACCACAGGGATCAATGCTGGGCTGTCTCCTGCTTGGCATTTATTTTTCAGATATCCAAGCTAGTATCCGAGAAGCTTGCTAATGGCAGTAGTCTGGGCACTGTTATCTGCTTATCTACTGATGCAAAACTTCTCCATCAAGGGCTGAAATATGCACATAACCTGATGTACTGAAAACAGTTGAGTTTAATGAAGAAAAGTTAAGTATGGCAAAATGGCGCTACCAACTGAAATGTTAGAAGTGGTACTCTGTCACTCATGAGATAATTGGGTACTTTTGTGGCAAACTTTTCTTGTTCAACAGTTATGCTCTCACCATAGTCAGAAAAACCTGTCTGGCCTAATTAATTTCCAAGGGATTATTCAAGATCCAAAGAGCTCTTTTTACATCTTCATGGCTTCCTTGTCAGACCCATTATTAAACTCACTACCCCACTTTAGTGTGTACAAATCCAAGCATATTGCTCAACTGGAAAGGCCCTGATGATTTTTAACCAAGAAAATGAACCTTAAATCTTTTAACAGTCAGACATCATATTGCTCCAAGGTGACCCGTGTCTCATGTTTCAAGTCATAAAAAACAGTCCTGTGCGACGTAGCTCTTCCCAAATCCAGTGGCTGTATATAAGTACCTATACCAGAGGCTTAACTCTACTCCCAAGCAAACAACTCTCACTGGAGGGATAAGTTTTTAATTGTGAACATATTTTCAGCCTATGAAATAAGCTACCACCACAGGTCAAGAAGAGTACTAGATCTGTTGTCTGTTCAGTCTTCATCAAACTTGTGGGTTCTTTGTTCCGAGCTTGGAACCAACTCAGCTGTTAGCAGGCTTTAGGATTCCAAGTTAGAGCTCCTTCCACCCTACCCATACTGCCTAGCTCCTCTCCGATACCTCAGATCTTATTTGCTGCTCTCAAAAGCATTGTGATCGGGTTAGACCTCCTTCACAAGTGTATTCCAAGGTTGTAAGTGATATTTTTTTCACTTTCTTTCCTATTCCTTTATTTTTCCTATCCGTCTGACAGTATATTAAAAAAAAGTTATTTTCTTAAGTTGTAGTGTACTTTCTCTTTTCTCTACTGCACATGGCCATCACTGCTGCTTCTTTTCGTCTTATCTATCATGTCAGAGAAGTCTGACAAACCCATTGCGTTTAATAAAAAAAATGCACGTCCTGTGGGCATAAAATCCCAGTATCTGATGCCCACAGGGAGTGTTTACTGCTTGGGTCTTGCACACCTTCAGGTGGCTTGTTCTGTCTTTAGGGCCTTTCTTCCTCGGGCCCTTGCAGATGGACATAACAAGCTTGTGCTTAGGGGTCTTATCTCACCTCCTCCTGCCTGTTGCTTCTGCTTCAGAGGCTCAAACTTCTGTCAAGAAACCTAAGGATGCCCGAGACCATAAGAAACTGTCCCAGGACCCCTCTGTCTTTGGAGTTGGGGCCTCCTAAGAAGGGCCTGAGACCGTCTGAGCACAGTTCCCCGGCTCTGATGCTTATGTCTCCCTCTCCGCCCCTTGCTTCTGCCCCCTTCAGGGCCGGAGCCATTGGCATCTTGACTGGCCCCTAGGGTCGTTTCACCCAGGTATCACTCCAGACTCTTCTCTGTGTCCTCATCCATCAGGTCCTCACTGAGCCTGTCTGAAAGCAGGATGAACAGATTCAAGTTTTTCCATACACAGATCCAGATAGGGGTCCTTCTAGCTGTGTCACTTGCAGGATCTGCAAGCAGAGCTTCTCTGTAGGATTATCTCCTCCATTCTGGCCTACCATTTCAGAGCTCCCTGGGTCCTTCAGCCCCTGATGCCGGTCTCTCGGCCCCAATAGTCCTTACTACTTTGAGTCTGACTCACTTGGCTCTGACCGTGTCGGGGCCAAGTGCATCTCAGAGCCTAAGCCTCGATTTCAAGTCTGGGGGGGATCATTTCCACTCCAAAGTTCTCCAAGTTGTTGCTTCCCCTCAGTGGTGTGGTGTTTGACAGCTCGGCACTGACTCCCCCTTGGGAGTGGAGGGCTGTTAGCAGTTGGAGACTATCTACTCCTGATCCCTTGGGACTGTGCAGTCCATTCTCGAGACACTAGTAGTCCTTCCGCCTTCGAGGTGGTGGAGAGGGTTCTCTCCATCCCCAAGAGCTCTCCTACACCTATGGTTTTGGATCCACCCTTTCCCATCTTGAGCTGTGTCTCTGAGACCTCTCTCCTGCTACTGGGCCAGCCAGTTCCACAGGGTCTCCAGTCTTTCCTGTTAGGGAAGCCCAGACCTCATCTGACACCTCCCTGGATACCCCACCAAGGATATCTCTGAAGAAAAAGTGCAAAAAGAGGCACAAAGATTCCCAAGATGAATCTCACAACAGACACTGATTTTGATGAAGGGGAGGGTGTCCCCCAGATCTCCACCTGATGTCTCATTTAGAGACATGTTAGAGATTATTCGTTAGAGAGGTGGTTGGTCAGTCCCAAATCCCACCCCACCCCCCCAGATGAGTCAGTGTTCTTGGAGCCGTTTGCGACCGGCCCATCTACATCCTGGCACCCCCCCCCCCCGCTGCAGATCCACTCCTAAGATCTTTTATCTGCACGAGCATGAAAAGAACCAGAAGCTGCAGAACCTATCCTAAAAAGAGTAGACAAGGTCCTTGGTACCCCCAAGAATAGACCTCACTGGGCAAAGGGCATTCTAGTAGATGCCATGGTGGTGGCGGTGGCCACCAAGAAAGAGCTTGCCCAGGAAAGCTGTACTGTCCACCCCTTAACAGGGAGTCTAGGGCTATGAACATATTTGGAAGAAGGGTCTACATTTATTCCACCTTTGCTCTGAGTATTGAATTACCTTGCTCATTTTACCTGGCTATAGAGGGGCTTGCTTAAGGAACTCTCTAGGTCTGGCCCTGTGTCCATGACGCTGGAGGATCAGACTTCCTTTACCTCCCATAATGCCACTGTGCAGTCCATTTCCAATGCGTCCATGAGGTTTGTCTGTCACTCAGTTAAGGGCACCTCTGAGGCAGCCGGGTCTGGCATTGCCATTCGGCGCCATTCCTGGATGTGGCTATGCAATTTCGCAAAACCCTTGAAGGCATATTTTCTCAATGTCTCCTTTGATGGTTCCTCCCTTTTTGGACCTACTGTTCGTAACACTCTCCTGCAGCGAGAAAGACCCTGTCTACCGTCGAGATCTGCTTCTATACCCTGTAAAGGTCCTTGTCTAGGAATCGGCGCAAGGGAAAAGTTGTGGTTCAGAAAATCTCAGAGTCCTTTTCAGGATGCTCAGGGAAATTCCCCCCTGGATGCAGACGGGGGAATAATTCCAGTGGTCAATGCTTCCCTCAGGGTAGAGGTGGTCCACTGAATCAGGGATCTTGGGATTCTTCCTTGGAAAAATCTTTGCAGCATCCCTGAGGTGTTGCCCTACTGTCCCCCTTTGGAGGCAGTCAGGTGACAACGCTTCTTGCACCTAGATGCCTGGTTAGCCATCATGAACAACCAATGGGTGCAAGGTGTCATATCCAGAGGTTACTCCATTTCATTTTTAAAATCCCCCTAAGCCCAAACACCACCTTTCCGATGTTCCACCCAATCAGAGTGAAGCAGCAACTTTGGAATTTGCTAAGTTGCTGCAAATGGGTCATCCAGGAGGCTCCCCTCAAACCAACACAGATCAGGATTTACTCCCGATTCTTTTTATTCCCAAAGAAAAGAGGGGATCTCTGACCCATACTGAACCTGACTTACCCGACCAAATCAGTGAAACACACACAGTTCAGGATAGTCACAGTTCATTCCATCCTTCCCTTTTTGCAGAAGGTCGACTGGATGTGCTCAATAGACCTGAAGGATGCATGCTATCACATCAAAATGAACAGACGCTCTTGAGGGTATCTCCATTTCAGGCATGGAACCAGTCACTACCAATTCCGCATGCTTTCATTTGGTCTCACCACAGCCCCAGGGTGTTCACCAAATGCATGGCACTTTTGGTGGCTCACCTCAGACTGCACGGATTCCACATGTTTCCTTACCTGGACGACTAGATCCTAGTCACACCATCCAGGAATCTACAGATCCAGGCCAGGGATTTTCTCTTACAACTAGCTCCTACCTTAGGGATCACCATAAACCTCCAGAAGTCACAATTGCAACCTGTACAAATCAGATTTGAACACAACCAAAACCCTGGCATTGCTTCCATGGAACAGGATTCTCTCCCTGCGGACATGCAACAAATAAATACTGGCAGTACCAGTTCCTGCAGCAAGTCTGGTTCTCAGTGCTCTGGGTTCAGTGGTTGCAGCAATTACCTTACTATCGGCAGTTCGCTTACATATGAGAGTTTTCCAGTGAATGTTCTCTGTCCAGTGGTCCCTTTTTGCATCACCCTGTCAATCATCATGTGAGACTGTCTCAAGTGTGCAAAAATACTCTCTTGTGGAGGCTTCATGATCCAGAAGTATCTTGGGGTTGATATTTCAGTTTTCCCATCCCAGTCACCATGTTGACCATGGATACCTCCCAGCTAGGGTCGGGGGGCATTACCTGGGATGGACAGTCCAAGGCACATGGGTCTCCCCAGGAGACCAGTCAGCATCTTAGATATGAGGGCGGTGCTTTTAGCGTTGCAAGTCCTGCACACGCGTCTTCCTGTAGGGACAGTTGCTTTTCAGACCTACATGTCTGCTATGTGGTGTCTCACCAAACAAGGTGGAACCAAGTCCTACCAACTTTTTTGAGAAGCGATGAGTGTGGCAGACTCTCTACCAGTCTCTTTCTGGTTGAGGCGCACATTCTGGGGGAACGCAATATATTGGTGGACAGGCTCAGCAGTCTCTTTCTGATGCCTCATGATTGGTCTCTGAATCAGTTAATGACAAACCAGATCTTCTTCAGATGGTGTCAACCCTGTTGCGACCTTTTTGTCACTCCGTTCAACAAGTGCAGCAGGTACTTTGCCCTGATCCCTCCACTGGGACAGTCACCAAGAGGTGCTCTAGTCCGTGCTTGACGACCTGGTTTACATAATGCTTTTCCTCCTGTCCCGCTAATTCCCAAATGTCTTCAGAAAGCATACAGGTTGAAGAGCAAAGTGATTCTCATTGCCCTCAACAGGTTTGGTTCACCATCTTTTGGTCTCACCTAATTTGCCCTCCGTGGACCTTGGAACCATGTCCAGACCTTCTGTCTCAGCCTTCAGGGCAAATTCATCCGATCTTCACAGCTGGTACTAACTGTATGGTTTCACCAATTCCAGTGATGGCTACACAGTCCAGGCTTTCTTCCCCAGTCCAGAAGGTTATCATTTCTTCTCATAAGTCTTCTGCTCGAAAAATTTATAGAAGTAGAAAAGGTTTTCCATTTGGGCCCAACATCATGACATTGGTCCACTAACGGCGCCCATTTTGGCAGTCTTGGATTTCTTGGCTGGTTTCTCTCATTTGGGGGCCAGCTTCTGTACCATCAAAGTTCAGTTAGCAGCCATTTCTAATTTTCATAATGGGGAGAATGCTACATCTTTGACTTCTTTCAGAATTTGCAAAGCCTTTCTCAAGAGTACTTTACTCCTTCGACCTCCTATCAAGGATCCTACTCTTCCGTGGGATCTTAAGTTAGTTCTTCAAGCCTTGATTTTACCCACTTTGAACCTGCTGTATGGCTGAATTGAAATTCTTGTCCTGGAAAACAGGCTTTCTAGTGGCTATTAGTTCAGATAAGAGGGCTTCTGAGCTTCAGGTGCTGTCTTCCAAACCTCCCTGTCCTATTTTACCTAAAGATAGAGTTGCATTGCGTACTGACCTTTCTTACCAAAGGTTGCATTGAACAGTACTGTAAATCGATCTGCTAATCTCCCTGTATTTTTCCGAACTTTCAAAATAAGGGTGAATATATGTTGCATCTTTTGCACATCCATAGACAATTGCAATTCTACCTGGATAGGACAAAAACTTTCAGGAAATCTGGTCAGTGGTTTGTCGCTTTTTCAGATTCCAGAAAAGGTAAAGCTGTTGATCTGAAGTTGTTTTAATTTGATCTTTAACCTGAGGGACTCTGCTCCGGCACACATCCATCTCGGCTATATACTCCAGCATTGGATCCAAAGTCCAAGCTCCTCCCTTACCCGTAATACCCCTCTCTGTCCTCCCCTCAGATTTTGTTTGCCGCTCTATTCAAATAGCACGGGTTTTCCATTGCTCCAAGCTCCAGTTTTGTAAGTGTTCTCTTTTCAATTTATTCTTTTATGTTTTCTCTAATTTCTATCTTTCTAACCTCTACCTTCTCTTTGCCTGTCTTGTCATCTGTATACTCTAGCCAAAAAACAATAAACCTTTCTTTCATATGTGTGTGTGAGTAGCTTTCCTGCCATGGCTGATACTTTTAAGCCAGCCTTTTGGAAGTGTGCAGAGTGTGGGCATAAGCTACTTCCCTTCAATGCCCACACTCTGTGTTGTCTGTTTGGGAGTTTCCCATTTAGATTCCTCCTCAATCTGCACAGGTTTCAACCCCTGCAGTTTGATCGACAGGAAGAACAAGCTTATTTTAAAAGGTCTTGTCCCACCTCCTACCGAGGCTGCTTCTTCTGTCCCGGCTTCTGGGACTGAAACTTCCGCTAAGAAGCCCAGTAACGGAGAGAGAGATAGCTCCAAAGTGTGGGATTAGCCTAGGAAAGAGGTCTCCAGATCACTCTTCCTTGGCCAAGCCCCCATCCAAGTCCTATTCAGATCTGAGCTGGAGTTCCCCTTGGCTCTGGTCTGCGTGCTTCTCCTCGGAGCCGGAGACCTCTTGGTCCACCGCCACCACCTCTCCTCAGCACCATTCTAGGCCGGGGTCAGCCTCTTCAGTCCACTCTGCGTCTGTTCGAAGCAGAGGTGGACAGGATGATGATGAAATTCCTTTGGGCCCAAATTCAGCTGCAAGTCTTGCCTGCTCCATCCCCCACTAGGGCTGGCAACATGCAGTCCACCTTTCTCCCTCTCTCCTCTTCTCCGATTCGACCTTCGGTTTTGGAGTCCTTGGGTCCCGAGGTTCCTGGGTGTTGAGGGGTCTGCATTGATGGTCTCTGGTACCTCAACACCAACCATTGCCTTGAGTGGTTTGGCTCCAAATTTCTCAGAGCAGACCAACTCTTGGAGGCGTAACCTTGGTGTCGAGTCTGAGGGAATGGCATCAAGTCGAGGTTTTCAGGGTTCCTTCCCCTTGGGGCCTCTGCTCTGGCTTCCCCATTGACATCCAGGGCTGCAGATCTGGCCACGGCCTCAACCGTTCTGGCTTCGGGGGTCTGCTTACCTTCAGCATTCGAGGTGGTGGAGAGGGTCCTCTCGGCTCAGTCGAGACTCTCGATACACTCATCCTCGGATTCTGCCCTGGCTCCCTCCTTTGGGCTGGAATCTTCCATCCTTGCCCCTTCAGGGACAGTTTGCTGCCAGTTTGCTGTGGGAGGTTCAGATCCCGGGACTCTTTGAAGCTTCCAAATCCTCCCCAGAGGAGCCTCCTCGGAAGCATACATGCAAGAGGAGGCACTTAGACTCCCCGCCAGAGTCTCTCACTGATTATACTGACTTGGAGGAAGGGGTGCCCCCCCCCCAGTCACACCAGGAGAATGTCTCCTTTGTGGACATCATGGAAATCCTGCACCAACACGGTGGGTGGTCTACCCACAAGCCCAGTCCTGACTAGGCAGTATTCCTGGAGGTGTTTGGCACAGGCCATTCTACCTCCTGGGTGTGTCCCCCACCCCCCCCCCCCATGGATCCTTTAGATGATCTTATTTTCTCTAAGTCATGGAAGGAACCAGACATGGTTGAGCCTATCTTCAGGTGCCCAGATAATGTTCTAAGTGCCCCATCTGATAAGCCCCATTGGTCTTGAGCGGTCCTCAGTCAATGCCATGGTGATTGTGGCAACCACCAAGAAGGAGCTGGCTCAGGAGAGCTTCTCGGTCCACCCTCCAGACAGGGAGTCTCAGGCGATGGATGGTTTTGGGAAGCGGGCCTGTGCTTCAGCCACGTATGCCTTATGTACGCTGAATTACCTGGCACATGTCAGTCTTCTCTTCCCCTATGGCCAGCCTCACATCTATTTTGAATATGTCCATGAGGCTTCTCTCACATACTATCAAGTGTGCCACAAGGGCTGCGAGGATGGGTGTAGCCATCAGCAGACACACCTGGCTCTTCCTTTGTGCCTTTTTGGAGCCCTTCAAGGCATCTTTCAAGAACACTCTCTTCAACGGTTCCACCTTGTTTGGAAAAACAGTTTGTGATAGGTTAACCCAGAGAGAGAAGGATGGGAAAACCTTGTCTGCTGTTGTGATCCGCTTCTTTACCCACAGTTGGGATTTGCTTCTTTACCCACAGAGATTCTTTTCAAGGACTCAGCATGGAGTCAAGAAGTTGTGGTTCCGGAAGTCTTGGGGTTCTTCCCAAGAAGTTCAGGATACGTCTTCCCCCAGGGGTAGAGGGGGATATGACAGGCGCCATCGTGGCAGAGGGAGTCCGAAGAACCAAAGGTCTCGGGACCCTTTCAGCATTCCTGAGGGATTGCTCGACTGCTAGTCTCTGGAGGCAGTCAAGGGGGCTTGCCTGTCTCTGCACCGAACAACCTTGGCAGTCCATTGCAAATGATCATTGAGTACTGCAGATCATATCCAGAGGTTACTCTATTCCCTTTATTCATCCCCCCCATTACACCCAGACACCACCTGGATGTTCCATCTGGTCAGTGGGAGGAGACAGCCGCAGAAATTACCAGGCTGCTTGCAAAATGAGTCATCCTGCCCATCCCGGATCAGGCATTTATTCCAGTTTCTTTTTGATGCCAAAGAAAATGAGGGACGTACGACTCATTCTGGATCTGTCAACCCTGAACATGTCCATTGCCAAGGCAGAATTTCAAATGGCCACTCTTCTGTCCATTCTGCCCTTCCTGCAGATGAACGACTGGATGTGCTCTGTAGATCTCCAGGATGCATACTACCACATCAAGATGGACAGGTGCTCCCGGAGGTTTCTCTGCTTCCGCCTGAGAGCCAGTCATTTTCAGTTCACCTTTGGACTCAACTCTGTCCCTCCCCGGGTGTTTACCAAAGTAATGACTGTAGTGGCGGCTCACCTGCAACTGCAGGGATTTCAGGTCTTCCCCCACCTAGACAATTGGTTCCTCTGCTCCCTCCAGGTGTCTGCTAATGCAGACCAGGGATTCTTTTCTTCATCTAGCCTCATCCCTGGGTATTACCATGAATCTTACCAAGTCCCAACTGGCACCAGTTCAGGTGTTGGATTTCACAGGAGCCCGACTAGACACTATACAAGGCAAAGTTTTTCTGCCTCCAGACAGATCGTCTTCACTCCACCGTAATGTACAGGACATTTTTCTAGCCCAGTTCCCCATGGTGGGCTTAGTTTTTTGGGCAGTGGGGTCCAAGGCGGCCACAAGCACCCTTGACCCAACTGAGTGCCTTCACATGAGGGTCCTGCAGTGGACCTTAGTTCACTGGTCCCCACTTGACTTTCCACTGTCCCATACTGTTTGTCTCGTATTTGCAGGGACTCCCTTTTTTGGTAGATCCAATCCCTAGGCCTTCCAACCATTTAGTCTTCCCTCTCCCATGACCATGGATGCCTCCCTGCTAGGGTGGGGGGGGGGCCATTGCATGGAAAGGATGTTCCAAGGTACGTGGTCTGCTCTGGAGACCAGTCTGCATGTCACTGTCCTGCAGATGAGGGCGATGCTTTTGGCGTTGCAAACTCTCCATGCCTTTCTTCCTCTGGGAACTGTTGCCGTACAGACAAACAATATGTCCGTGGTTTGGTATATCAACAAACGGGAAGTAACCAGGTCCTATCCTCTTTGCCATGAGACTGAGAGAGGTGGACTATTTCCAGCAGCCATTTTCTGGTGGCAGTGCACATTCTGGGGAAGTCCAACATCCTGGTGGGACAGGCTCAGCCGATCTATTCTGATGCCTTATGAGTGGTCTCTGAATCTGTCAGTAGTGGAGACAATCTTTCTAAAGTGGGGTCGGCCTTGCTGCAATGTTTGCCTCTCCTTCCAGCGCAAATTGCAGCAAATATTTAGCTCTGATCCCCAGTGGCAGTGTATTCCATGCTTGGCCCTTCAGTCTACTTTATCCTTCTCCACTTCCCCTTATTCCCAAGTTCATTCAGAAAGCTCGACAGCTGGGGAGTTCTGTTATCCTCATTGCCCCTTTCTGGCCTTGTCATGTTTGGTTCCCCACTCTGTGGTCTCATATAGTGCGTCCTCCGTGTATTCTGGGAACCGGTTCTGGATCTGATTTCACCCCCATCAGGGGCTCCTCACCTGGATCCTGTCAGCCTAAAGCTCACAGCGTGGCTGCTGCAATTTCCATGATAGCCAGGACTCCTGGGCTTTCTTCTCCTGTTAAGATCTTGATTGCTGCTCACAAGACTTCTTCAAGGAAGATTTATTCTAGCAAATGGAAGCATTTTTCAGTCTGGACTTCTCAGCATGACCTGAATCTCTTCACAGCTCCAGAATTTGCCATTTTGAATTTTTTGGCAGATGTTTTTAATTGTGAAGCTAATTTCTTTACTGTTAAGGTCTAGTTGGCAGCCATTTCTAACTTCTGTTTGGGTGAAAATTTGGCCGCCTCAGCTTCGGCTAAACTTTGTAAGGCCTTTCTGAAAGGTACCTTTCTCCTTCAGCCTCCGGTTAAGGACCCCACGCCCCCTTGGGATCTTACCTTTGTTCTGCTGCTTTGGTCCCCCCCCCCCTCTTCTGAGCCAGCTGCTTCCATGGATTTGTAGATGTCCTCCTGTTCCTATGTTGCATAATTCTTGAAGTGGGATTTTCCACTTCAGGTGACCCGTACGTTGGCTTCTATACAAAAGTTTCAGCTTGCCTGTTGTAGTTGCATGGGATGTTGCACGCAGGGCCATGAGCCAGGGACCTTAAATGTGATATCTGCATGTACAGACCTCAGAACTTTTCAGCCACAGATGACCGTCACATTGTGTGCTTCACTTCTCCGCAAGACGTCTTAAAGTTAAGTACCCCATTGGGGGTTTCTTCTTTAACCTCTAGCTAAAGCTTGGTTTGTTGTAGTAATCTTTTTAGCCAATGTCAGCAAAAAAGGGCAAATGCCAATGTGGGAGCCAAATACCCCATAAAGACACGCATGAAAGCTGCATTTTTAGCTTAGACCAGGAGCACGATCACAACACTTGCTGTATCTGCCAGTCTTTCATTACTAAGTCCCTATGCAGTCGTCTGGCTGTACTTAATCTCTACTTAGAAAACCAGCAATTTAAAAAATCTAGCACTCAGGATGGATCCAGTCTCTGAAGCCCTGACTGAACTTCCACGAAAGAAGGCCAGGATTCCTAGGGCCTCTTCCATTGTTGCTCCACTTTCGGGTGCCCTGCCAGCTACCGCTTTAGGAGTTGAGGGACATCCGACAGATCCGTCGACTTCTATGGTGACCTTTGAGGAAGCCACTTACCCAGACATCGGCTGCTGCCTAGATCGAGGGGGAACCAGACACAGTTGGGCCTCTGACCGGGATTCCTCCTCCCCCCAACAAAGCTACCCTTAGCCAGGAATCCGATTCCAGGCCCTTGCCTAAGTCTGCTCCAGTCAAAATGAAACAAAACAAACATCTGGCTACACCTGCAGAGGGCCTACCTGACTGGTAGTCCTTCACCTCATCTTTGATGCAGGCCTTTATGGCCCTTAGGCCATCAGCCTCTTCTCCATTTACTCTTCCTATACTCAGCCCTAGGGCCTGCCTCTGCCTCCTCTCTTCCACCACCTACCTCACAAGACAGGGAAGAAGAGCAAGAGATCTATTCATCTTCAGATGAATCTATGTCTTACATTTCCCAAATAGCCTCTCCTCAGGAGTATTATTCCCCAGATGAAGAATGCATTGAAGAGGACTCTCCTCCAGGGGATATCACTTTTTGGGAAGCCACAACTAAAATGTTTGATACACCAAAAAGGTATTTTGAACTATTACAAGTGGAATCTCCGTGCCCTTCTGACATTCTACCTGTCATTCCTGCCTATTTAGATGCCTTTTCCTCAGCATCAAAGACACCAGATTCTCAGCCACCTGCTCCTAAGAGGCCTAACCACTTCTACAAGGTGCCTGATGACCAGAAATTTCTAGTCAAACCTCCCCTAGCAGATCCTGCTGTGATTCCTATTTCACCAGATAAACAATCCAGACTCATTCCAGCTGCCTCTTTCTTACCTGCGGACAAAGACAGCAAAACAATGGATAGAATTGGAAAGAAGGTTTACATATCTTCCACATTGGCCTTTAGAGCCATCAACTATCAATCCTTTATGCCGAAGGTGGTTAATGATCTGTCCTTAAACCAATCTGTTCATCTACTCACCTTCTACCCCTCATCTACCAATGAAGTTGAGAGAATAATCCACTTCCTGGATGTACACAGACAGCTAAGATTTTACCTAGACAAAACAAAATCCATAAGAAAATCTTTGTTTCCTTACTCCTCGGGGCCCTGGGCAAGCCATTCTACAAACAAACCATCGCATGTTGGATTAGAAAAGCTATTTGCCTATGTTATGGGAAAAAAACTCCCACAGGGAGTTAAAGTTCACTTCACCAAGGCAGTGGCAGCCTTCAAAGCCTTCTTAAAAGGCCTGAACACTTCTTCCATACTAGAAGCAGCCACATGGTCAACCATTCACACTTTTCAACAAACACTAAAAGTTAGACAGTGTCTCCAGAGTATGTGCAGGATTTGCCAGAGCAATCCTGCAGGGCTTTGTGGAGTCAGCCTCTTCTACCTCCTCCCTTCCTTCCAGCTAGGCTGTGGTACTCTCCCACACCAAGAATACTGCAACATAGGAATAGTAGGACATAGAGTAGTGTAAAAATCTTACCATAACCATAGATATCCTTCTCTTCCATGTTGCACTATTCCTTCCCATCCACCTTAACCCCCTTATCCTTTCTCTCATTCATTACTGATCTGTCTTGGGTTTCTTGAGGGTTGTACCTTACCCTGTGACCAATTTAACTAAATAATGGCTCCTTCACCCTATGACTGACATCACTGGCAACTCTACTCCAGCTGGGCTTTCAAGTTCTGAGGTCTGTGCACCCAGACATCACATTTAAGGTTCCTGATTTATGGCCCTATGTATGCTGTCCCATGCAACTACAACAGCCAAGCTGAAACTTTTGTATAGGAGCCGATGTACGAGTCACCTGAGGCGGAAAATCCCACACCAAGAATACTCTTTCTTGGCGAAGGTGGCTTCAGAATCTAATATTAACTGGATTGTTAATTTGGCAGTCTTATTTCCAAAATAAAGGAGAGTACAAACTTCACCTACTAGACGTGCATAGACAGCTGCGTTTTTATTTGCAAAGAACCAAAAGCTTGCATAAATCAGATCAATTTTTTGTCTCCCTTTCCAAACCTTTTTTGGGGAAGCCTGTCTCTAAGCTTACAAATGCTTGTTGGATTTCAGAGTGCATTTCCTTGGCCTGTCAAGCTAAAGGTTCTCCACTAGGACATGACCGGGCACATTCTACCAGATTAGTCTTCACTTCTGTGGCCTTTTGGTCCAGAGTTTCTCTTGATGACATTTGTTCTGCTGCGACCTGGGGGGGCCTCGTCACATACTTTTATTTCTCATTATAAATTGGATCTTCTTTCCAGGAGCAGGGCATTGTTTGGCTCAGCCACGCTCCAGATTATCCTTGCATGAGGACCTCCCAGGTTTTGTTGGTAACTAGTCCCTCAGGTTGAAGATCAGATGAAAACTTCAAATAAATAAGTTATGTACTTAACATAACTTTCCATCTGAGTTGTTGCTTTTCATTTGTCTTCAGCCATCCCTCTTTCCTTCACTCTGCATTTTTTGAGCTGCGTAGCAGACTGGACTGAAGTAATATGAATCCTCTTATCCTAAACAAATTTAAGTAGGTGGACTTTTATGCGGTTATACTAGGTTTTATAGGCCTGTTGGCCTTTTAGATTGGTGCTGTTTTCTGCAACGAACTATATCTGAGGGGGAGGAGGGAGAGAGGGACATTATGGGTAGGGGAGGAGCTTGGACTTTGGATCCAATGCTTGAGTATACGGCCGAATCGGATCAGAGTTCCTCAGGTTGAAGACAAATGAAAAGCAACAACTCAGATGGAATATTATGGTAAGTACAGAACTTAATTTTAACTACTGTTGCTCATTGGCTAACAAGCTGTATCATTCTTGTGTATTTGTTGAATAATGTTCCGTTACCTAAACCAGTCAGAGCTCATTCCACAAGATTTATTGCCACTTCCCAGGCCTTCTGGTCTAGGGTTTTATTAGAAGGTATTTGTGCAGCTGCTTCGTGAGCGATCTCCCACACTTTCATTTTGCATTACTACCTTGACTTCCTACCTAACAACAGGGCTGCTTTTGGTTCTGCAGTGCTCCAGGATATACTTCCATAAGGCCACCCAGATCTACGTAGCTGGGGACTCTGTCCCAAAGGTTTGATGAAGACTGAACAGACATCAGATAAAGAAGGTATGTACTGAACAGACAACATCCGATAAAGAAGGTATGTACTCACTGTAACATTCCATCTGTGTTGTCTACTTCAGTCTTCATCATCCTCCCTCCTTCCTCTTCCTTATCTCTGAAGGACCTGATGGATTATACTGGGGACCTTTGTTCCTGTGTTGAGCTTATGAGCATATATTATGCTCTGTTGCCTTTTAGAATTTTTTATTTTATGAAAATATTGCAGCAAACTCAATCTGAGGTGAGGTATCTGAGAGGAACTAGGCAGTATGGTTAGGGTGGGAGGAGCTCTAGCTTGGAATCCTAGGCTTGCCGACGGCCGAGTCTGTTTTGAGCTCGGAACAGAGAACCTACAGGTTTAATGAAGACTGAAGCAGACAACACAGATGGAACGTTATGAGGAATACATAATTTTGTTTTTGTCAACAGAAATTTAAACAAGGACTATTATGTACAGACCTCCTTAATTTGGGAGGTAAGCACTATTAATTACTTAAGTGTGGCATGAACTTTTAAGTGTGCCTAGTTTTAAAGTTGTATACGGCTAGGCAACTTACAATCCTCACAACTGCTTATCTAGTATTACTGTATGATGTATTATTTTTCTTCAAACAGGAACTGGATGATTGGATGATTACTCAGAAATTCACAACTTGCTTGGCTGGCCTGGTCCTCTTCGAGGGATGAGTCTCAGTTGGAGGGTATATACTTGGAAGGCATAAATGGTCATAAGCAGGGCCACAAGAAAAATGCAGGAATTATTTTCCAAATGTGTGGAAATATTTTGCAAAAACTGAAGGATGCTTTACTCAAACCCATTGTTCTCTAATAATTTATTGCATGTTCTACAGCTTTTATTAATCACATAGTTTATTGGTTAGATGTGGTGCATAGAATTGTGTTTTGAATCAAGAGTTTTTCTTGTATGCAGTGCAAAATGAGCTTTGTACTGTACCTCTTCAGAACCTGTAAATGTCACAAGGAGGGCAACACTTTAAAGAATTTCATTTGGATAGTCCATCTTAACAGATTACCAAAATTTACCTTTCCCTGTTTTGGTGAAAAATGAATTTGTAAAGTAATTTGTGATCTGTTGCCCCTTCCCAAGTGGTACATTTAGCTAACATTTAATTCTGAAGCCTATTAAATGTAAGAAACTGCTATCAAAGATGTGATAAAGGCCAGGAGTGGCCTTAGGTCAACTGGTGCCCTAGGCAAAAGGGCTCCACAGCGCCCTGCCGGCACCACCAGGTGCCCCCATCCTAGTCTACCTACACCAAATAAATCCTGGAAAAGTGTCCCTGCTAGAGAGGCGCCCTAGGCGGCCGCCTAGTTGGCCTATGCCTAAGGCCGGCTATGATAAAGGCACAACCTTCATGAAAATTGTCACTAGTAGGTGTTAGTATGCATATCTATGTTGGTAAGAATGAAGATGGGTGACTTAAACTTGATTGACTTAATTCAACTCAGCACTTTATAAAACAAGCAATTTAACAATTAGGAGGAACCATATTAGAGAATTTTGCAGTACAGAACAAAGTTTTGTAGTCCCTGCCTTATACATGTAAATGAGGAGCATTCACTTCTTGCACATACTGTTTAATTTTGTCACTATAAAGTTTCTCTCTGCCTATTTCAACTCAGGATTCATGTACTCAAGCTTTATCACAGCTACAGTGATGAAACTGTGCCTAGAGTAAATCATTTGAAATGACATGACTCATGCCTTTCCTTATCAGATACTGCAACATTTTTGTAAAACGTTTGCTGTCCTTTATCTGATTTGCGTGAATATGTAAGTAGTTTAAGCATTTTTCATCGAAGTATAATGTCAAATTATTAAATTGCAGATTTTATGCAGACAGAATTATCAAAATTGAGCAGCAGGTGCAATTTTCCACTGGCCCTGGGATTCCCAAGAGTCACTTACCATGTAATTCCTATGATCCCAAGATTCCAGTGTTTCCCTAACTTTTGACTTTCATAGCATTTGCATGTATATTGCATGACAAAACAAGGATATATTTTTCCATATTCTCCTTGTGTTCTTTGGCTACTACGAACACTTGTTTTCATTACTTCCTGACATTTGCAGCATTTAACCTGCCATACCCCTTGAAAGACCATATTTTAATGTAAAAAAAATATTGAATCTGAGAGCCAGTGTCCATTATGATGAAATGTTTAAACCAAGATGTTCTTGCAGGCAGAAAGTGACTTCTCAGTACAGGCACTGCCATCCCTTGTGTATTGCAGCTCAGCAGTAATATTTTCAGTGACACAAGATACCTTTTAGCAAAAGGAGGATCTGGGAGCATTTAGCTGTCTTGCTGGGCAGGTCTTTGAAGAAATGCAAGAAAGTGTATTGGGAGAGGTGATTGTCAAAGTACCACAAATGGCACAAGAAACCGTGTCTGATTTTGAGGAAAATATGTCCTGGGAGAGGTGGTCAAGGACTACAGGTGATATAAGAAAGGAGATTTTGAGAATTTATCTGCTTCCTAGTGCAGCCTTTGCATCATGACCTGGCTTAACAAAGAGGATACAGAAATCAAAAACTTTTTTTCAGCAGGGTCCCCAAAGCCCCGTGGATTTGAGAGAGAGTATTAGACCACTGCACTTGCCCGTCTTAGTTCATTACATCAGCGTCTAGATATGCTGGGAGTGAGGTGGTGGAACCTCTTTTTAGATTACAGAGCTACACATCTCGGATAGTTTGAGAAGTCATAGCGGTCAAGTAGCATCAAAAATTAGGGGTTTTTTTACAGCTGTTTTTTCTAGAGAGCCATTTGTTTTGTAGGATGACTTCCTTGAATTAGCAGATGTCTTATTAGTCTTACCCAGATGAGGGTACCAATCAAAAATATGATCTACTTCTATGAGTAGCATAGTCAAAGATGTGGTACATGTTCATAGCCCATTTAAAGTCCCTTTCATATTGGTCTCCTCTTCTGGATTAAAAGTGTGAGCATTCCTACTTGAGGGTCCTTTTTTTTTGACCAATTTGAAAGATTTTTCAGGTGCTAATGGCATTCTGTCGCTCCAATGTTTGGAAGATGAAGCAGGTGTTTGAAGAATACTTTGACGTCTGTGAACCAGCACTTCAAGTTGTACCTCCACTCACACTAACAAATCTGCTTGGAAACGCCCTTATAAGTATGCTTAACCTGACAGGGCAAACAAAATGCATTCTTTTTGAAACAGCAGTATCGGTAAGCAAAACTCCAGGGTCAGTTCTACTCACAATCACTTTGTATACCAAACCACCACAGCAAACTTCCTACAGGTGTGGAGGCTGTGTAAGAACAAAAGAGATGGCTGTAGCTTGCCCACCTTTTCATTTGTAGTACTTGTGCATCCCATTCTTTTTTAAGTTAACTGGGAATATGCAGAATACAGAGAATTGCAATAAAAAACACATTTCTAAAGAATTCAATTAAATACACTGAGCAACACACAGAAATTTTTAAGATGATGTTCCAGCAACTATGATTGCACAGAAACAGTAGACTTTTGCTCTTTGATGAGTATCTGAACAGCTTTACAATAGAAACAGAAATAAGATTATGAAAATCATAAGAATGTACATAGATGTTCACATCTCATCTTTAGAGGTAACTGGTATGATTCTAGCTACAATTGTGCGTAAGTTTGGGAGTATTACAAGTGTACAATAGTTATACAAAGCATTTAACTTTTTCGTACAACTTTCTCCACACCCAGTATAAAAGTGCAGTTACTGCTTTCCTGTGCTTTGTATCTAAATTTTTGTAAGGACTAGAAAGCATTTGAATACAGCTCAGTACAGAATTTTCCAGTGTTACATGTTGGAATGTGAATTGTGTTGACTGCCAAGAAATGCACCATAATCCATGCTTGCAGTGTGTCAAAATGTTTTTGCAAAGTAATCACCTTTTCTAAATTATTGACAGCTGAGAAAAGAATGATCAGCAACAGGAGTCTTGAGATGTTGATTTTTAAATTCATGGTTATTCAGTGTTCGTAATAACTAGTCAAGACTCCTGGTATATTTAAGACTTACCCATTCAGTAATTTTGGGATATTTTTTGTAGCCTATGGGGTTTTCATCATCTGCATTCTAGTTCATTTTGCAAACTGCATTGGGTTTTTCCACAAAGTAGGTCATTCGTCTTGTAGTTTCAGTAAGCTAGGTTTTTTTTTTTTTTTTTGCAAGTATTAACAATCAAGAAATGCTCAGTAGCTCATGCTTGCAACTTATCAAATTCATTTTCATAGTAAGAGTGCAAAGACCCTTTCACATCCAGCTGCATATAGATTTCAGTTTTAATCTGTGATTATAAAGTGTCTTTGCTGTTTAAGAGATTGGTAATTCTCTTGATCGATGCAAATCTGTGTGAATTTGTGGAAGAGAGACTAGCATTTGACAACATAAGTGGAGCACTGATCAGTGGAGGAGGTAAAATGAAACCACTGGTGTTGGGTTTTGATGCAGAGAAGGCATTCAGTAGAGTCAGCTAGGATTTTATGAGTAGGCCTTGGTAGCATTTGCATTCTCCGATAATAGAATTAATCGAGAGAATGAATATGTGAATGGTCAGAGGCAAGAATTAAGGCGGTAGAGTTTCTCTGTGACAAGTTGCTTTTGAAAAGAGAAACTAGGCAGGGGCAACCTCTTTCCCCTTTTTAATGTTCTTTATATTTAAAGCCATTGGCAGAAAAATGAGGGACTTAAAATTCAAGTGGATATAACTAGTATGATAAGAAAAGTTAGCTTTGTTGGCTGATATTATTTTGTATTTTATAAAGCAAAAGCAGATATTTCAGTGATGTGGAACTTTCTGCAGCAGTTTCAAGATGTCCTGACTGAAATCACTGTTAAAGTATTCATGACATACTGAAGTTGTCACTGCTGACGTACAGCCGGGCTACCAAAGCTTTACCTTCCTTAGGTCATATGTCTGATGCATGACCTCTGCTTGTATGAGTGTACCACACTCACACTTGCCCCTCTTAGCTGACATCTACAAATTTAATAAATATTGAAAGATAAAAAAGAAGGTTCCCTGGCAAGTGCACTTATTTGGATAAACAAATGGAACAAAGGTACTAACAGCCAAAGAACAGTCCAGATGCACAACCTGCATTCAGGCTTGTGGCAAGATGGTCTTAAGTATCCTCGCTCTTATGTATGTCTTTATACCCCAATGCGTACAAGCTGCGTCAAACCCACAACTTGGGAAAGGTACTTTGGTGCCCTGACAGGATGTCCATTGGCGATAACTCCAAAGCATTTCCAATGTTTGCTCAGGAGTGTTTACGTGGGTATTTTTATACCCCAAGCAGACTTTAGATAAAGCATTTTCATCTGTCTAGCTGATGAAAAATTAGGTGTGATAGGATAGAAAGAAGTAATTGAGAATGTAACGAGTTGGCAGATTAGAAAAATACCTCTGCAGAGAACTTTGCCAGAAATGTTGGGGGACCAAATGGGTTGTAACTAAGGAAGTGATACTTTTGAGCTAAGTTATAGGATCTGAATTGCCTAAAAGTGATATGACCTTAGTAAATTTAATGCTTTTGGCTGCCTAAAAATGCAGTGACTAGGAAGGGAAAATCAAAAACTAAACCAGTCAAATTGAAGTGCTGAATATTGCAAAGGAAGTAAAAGGACTGGAGAGTGATGCTTAGAAAAGGGGGAAGAATGTGTGTGTAATAATGTTCAGGAGGAATGAGGTTTAAGGAAAGGCAGAAACGAGCAATTTATGTAATGTAGTGAATAATTGTAAAAAAATGTGTATATTGTATAAAAAATGAAAAATGTTCTCTGAATTTTTTTCTTTTTTATTGATGCATGTGCACCTGTTAGTCTGTAGTTTAATAATTTAATAAAGGTGCTTACAAAATTATTTTTAAGGTATCCAGCGCCGTTTTCTAGATTAGCAGGTGAGAAAAGTGGTATGAGCGTAATCCAGAAATGTTGATTTTTAAACCATTTGCATTCATCGTGTTTGTAATCATTAAAAGAAAATGCCTGCACAAAGAACCTTGGGGAACATTTTAGTGTTTCAGCAGATAAACAGAAGTAATAGAATGGGGTGCATCATTGTCACTGTGTCCCATTGTAATGCTTTCTCTTCTCAGTCACATTACCTGTAAATATTACTTGTGGCCAAGCCAAATATTTTTGGCATATGTTATATGATTAAAATGCACCTTCTTTTCTGAGTTGTATGATATTTCAGCTCATTTTGACAGTAGTAACTTCAGCTCATTAACTGAAGTGCAGCTTTCATAATCCATGTAGGAGTGGTCCTTTTTTCTAAATCTGTAATGATATATTTGTTCAGATATGTTTGAAAGTGTATGGAAAAAGTTACAGTGCTTTTCACCATGTTACGTATTTCTGTTAAATACTAGAATAGTTAAAACAGTGCCCCCCCCCCCAAGCTTAGGAACTGTATGCATTAAAATTTGAAGAATTAAATACATGAATTATTGGATAAACAAAAAGAGAGAGAGAGAGAAGAGGGATCATTAGCCAGTTTCAAGAGTCTTTGAGTGTAATTTAGTGAGGCAGAGAGTCTAGCTTGCTCGATTTGATTGCATGGGACACTGTTGTGAATAATGAAAAGGAAAAACCTTCAAAGTAGAACTTTTGAAATGTGCTAATTGTTTAATAAAAGACTGTACATTAAAACAGGAAGACATTTTGAATGGGTCCTAAATGCATTTGTCTCTAAAGTCAGTATTTGACATTGCTGATTTGCAGGCCTGGACTTCCAGCTTTAAGGTGGCATTGAAGAAACATTTCATGGCTGTGGATTTCCAGAATGGTTGCTGTGGTGCAGCAGGAGTTACTTATTGTGTCCCTGTACTGGTTTTAACCTGTTGGAAAATAGTTAATTTGTGTTTCTGGATTTGAAAGGGCAGAGTGTAGGTTGGCTGTGTTTTTATCATCACTACAGGATGAAGAAGCCATTTTACCCCAGTGTCCAAAAATGGGATCTGGTAAGATGGACAAGAAGCAGTTTAGTTTTAGTTTTTACTGTTTATGTAATGCAGCTTTTCTGTAGTACCATTTGACATGGACGTTTTCACACATAAATACGCATTCCACATTTGCCTACCATAATTTACATTTTCCCTTGATACATATACCATAAATACCTAGCATTTACATCTTAATTCAGTAGAATATTTTTTTTTTGCTTTGTACTTACTTTTACTTAGTGCATAATCACAATATATATCCACCCATAATTTGAGTAGCATCATTTCTCCTTCAAAATCTCCAGTTATAGAATGTGCTCTGCTAATCCCCATATTCAAAATTCAGGATACTCCACTTTACTGTCGAGTTTCAGAAGGTTATCCCCCAATATGGTACAGTGCATCTCATCTCTGCTAAGCCCTATACTTAGTACCATTCCTGCTCCACAGCTGCTATATATTTTCTTGTTGCATCACTTGCCTTCTGCCCATCACTGAAAACACAGGGGATGCTAAGATAGCTCGCAGCCTTGCATTTCCCAGCCAAATGCACCCACTGAAGTTGGAGAATCGGCAGTCTGTCAGAGACATGATGAGTTACCTGCTGTTGAGACACTGTTGGAGGTTGGTATGGCTGCTGAGGTTTGCAGACAGTGGATGCCTTGTTCAAACCACATCTAATTGTTTTAGGGGGTCTGCATGAAGTTTTCAAACCCTAGTCAGGGAAGAGGTCCCAGGCACCCTGCTTGAAGTGTGTCAAGGTTCCAAACCACCAAGACTAGTTCATGCAGACATCACACCAAAAAAGAAAAAGCGGAATGCTAGGCATGTGACCTCCCCTACAATTTCCAAAGAAAAAAAAATGAATGAATTTCTCCCAGATCCTGTTTATAGCAGTTATGGCCCTGAAACCTCATTTTATGTCACAGCTGCACCAGACCACATGTCAGAGATGCACAAGATTACCCTTCCTCTGGGGAGAAACAGGTTCTGGATTCTGACAGTTTCCTGTATTATTTCTCATAGATGCATTTCAAAGAGCAGCTTTCCTCGGAAGAAGACTCCCTCTCTCTTGATGCCCCTGTTGAGGGAGGCCTCCATTGAGAAAGGATCCAGAACATGATGAGGCATTTTGAATAACAATCAAAGCAAATCTCAGAAGTTCAAAAGAGATCCCATAGTCTCCTGGAAATGGGCACTCCAGCCCCCCTCTCCAGTCATTCCAGTCTACATGCATACCATCTTCAGCTTCTAACTCTTAACCGCCATCACTTGAGACCAGATTCTGCAGTGTGCCTGATGAAGTAAAATGCCTGTATAAGAACACTGTGGCTGATCCTGCTATCTGTGTCTTCAGACAAGCCATCTAAACTTCTCCCCATTGTTAAAGTGCTTCTCACAGAAAAGGATAATAGGGCTATGGATTGCTGGAGAAAGGTCTACACCTCTTCCACCCATGCATTCAGAGCTGCCAACTACCAGACATAGATGATTAATATTTGCTATCTGTCCTAGGGTCTATGAATAAGGCCATGTCAGACCACCAATCTGCATAATTTAAACGGCAAATGCAGATCTTACTGTCTCAAGCTACTCCTATTGCTGGGCATAGCATCAGTTGTAGTTATGTTATGCGTAGTTGTGCAGCCGCCCTTCCCGGAGGACTTCAAATCTAAAATCGTAGAGTTTCCCCTAGACAAAAATTTCCTGTTTGGTCCAAAAGCTACAAAACACTTAGGCCCTACAAAAGTAGGGTAAGATTGCGAAGGACTATAGACAACTTTTACTTTCCCTATATACTACAAGAACTACCCAGCCAAGTCTACTTCCTTTGTTGAGAGGAACCTTTAGCCCATCCAAAAGCAGAGAGAAGCGCCAAGATATTCTTGGACAAACCACATAGGAAATCTCCTTCAGGGAAGCCTCCCTTTGGAGTAAAAAACCTGTGACTACCTTTCAAACTTCACCTCTCCCCTCCTCAAACCTTCCACCCTTCTTTCAAAAACAGCTTCGCTACCCCTTCCTTTATGGGAAGTTCTAACTACACAAATGGGTCCCGTCTCTCATCAAAGAAGAAAATGTGATGTCATGGAAAAGCATCCCCTATTTAAAGGGCTTGCCGCCACCCCCACAAAATTAGATTCCTTTGCTCGATCGTGTCATCCAGGACTGACTTAATTCAAGGCACCATAGAAAGAATGCCTTAGGAAAAGGGTTATATGACCGAACATTTCTGGTGCCTAGGAAGGAGGGAAAATGGAGACCCATTCTGGATCTCTCCCTAAGCACCTTTCTGAAGGTACCCAGTTTCAGAATGCTCTCTGTGCACACCCTTCTGCCTTTCATTCTTCCCCACGCTTTTTTTGCATCACTTGGTATAAAATATGTCTACCTTCACATCTACATTTCACCCTCTTGCAGGAAATTCCTCAGATTTTTCTCTGGCTCAACATATTTTCAGTTTACTGCTTTGTAATGTGGATGTCGTCCTATTCTCATGTTGCAGTATTCATAACAGTAGGGAGTTGCCTGCAGTGACACCGTCCGGCCAGTATACCAAAGTCTATTTCACAGGAGGGTACGTGTGGCGTCCCTTACCAGGGCCATAAACAGATGTTGGGTATAAAAGTGACGTCTGCACATAGCCTCAGTAGAATTTTTCTGCCACAGTGAACATCGGACTCCTGTTTGCCATTTCCGCAAGCAGACAGTGTTTCTTCTGACCAAATACAATTCCATTCAAGACCAGACTACCGCTTCTTCAACTGATACAGCTAAATGCCTTGTTAGGTTTTTCCTTACTTTAATTACACTTTAGACTTGCGTGTCAGCTAGAAAGGGGAAATTTGCTTGTGGGAGGCAAATTCCTCACAAGGACATGCACATGTGTATTTTGCTTAGGCGAAGCCCACAACCATATGTCCTGTCCAATTTGCAAGTCTTTTATCCCAAAACTCTCCGGAACCGCTTGGTGGCACTGAAGTTGTATTTAGAGAACCAAAGGCTACGTCACTTAGCGCTCAATATGGGAGGAGAGGAGTAGGCTCATCTGACGAGCCGCTGAAGAAGGCTAAGAAAATAAGGCCCAAATCCCAAGCTGTGCCACAGGTGTCTGAGCAGGTTCTAGAGGCGCTTGAACGCCCAGAATCCGCTCAGATTACTGTGTCCAAATCAAGCCCGGGAACCTTAATGGAAGCTGGGATGCCAGAAACCACTAGTATGCCCACTGAGGCAATTCAGCCATCAGAAACTGATGGCGGTGGGGAACCACGACTCACACAGTCTGAAGGCCCTGCTCCTTTTCCTACTAAGCAGACGTCTACTTCTATGCTTTCTCCACCAGCAACTCATTTGAAGAGAAAACAAAAAACTAAGCACCCTGCACCTCAACTGGTGCCTGGTTGGAAAGTGTTCTCACAAAGTCTCTCTAAGGCTTTCCAGGCCTTGCAGACACAACAGCTTCCCCTACTCTCTCACCTCAGCCACCTGTTCAAGTATCTGAGGAAGATTACTCTTCTGAGGAATCTTTCTCTTATGAAACTCAAATAGGCTCCTCTAAGGATTTCATTACCCCAGAGGAGGAGGAGGATTCTACTCCTGAATCCCCAGTAGAAGAATTTAGCTTTGGGGACACTATTTCCCTCATGAGGGAACATTCTAAGTGGCAAAAAAAGGTACTTTGACCTCTTACAAATGGTGCAACCATCTCCTTCTGCTGTCCCTCCCCTACTACCTGCTTTTGAGAATGCTTTTTTGGCTGCTTCTCAGTCTCCTGACTCTCAACCTCCAGCATCTAAGCCAGACCATTTCTGTAACGCCCCCCAGGACACCCAGTTTCTCGCCAGAAATCCACCAGCAGATCCAACTGTAATAGCTGCTTCTGCAGACACATCTTCATAGAAGTTAGCTTCCGCTGCCCTTTACCCAACAGATATAAAGAGAGCAAATTTATGGACAGACTGGGGAAAATGGTATACACCTCCTCTACTCTAGCCATAAGGGCCTTGAACTTACAAACACACATGGCCAAGTATGTTTTAGATATCCTTTCCAAAGCCCTCTACCCTTCTGTCTGAGGTACAGGACTTCCCTATAAAAGTCCAAGTCAATTCCCTACTTTCCATAGCATTGTAAGTGACCAGGCAGTCCATTAAGTGTAGTTATGCTGTGGAAGCCTCACCTAAGTCAGCTGCTTCAGGATCAGCACTAAGGATGAATATTCTTGGGTTAGGCTTCAACCTCTCCCTATGCATGTTCAGACTAAATTACTGGATGCACCCCTGGACAGTAAGACCCTGTTTATACAAGCTTCTGTTGAGCTACTTAAATTCTTCCAAAAAAAGGGAAAAGAATTGCAGAATCTCAAGCATCTTCTGGTATCCGCTATTCCTGGATACCACCGGAATTACCCACAGAAGCTGTCTTTTGTTAGAAGGCAGTCCTTTCACTCAGCCCCTCCATCTAAGGGACGTAGACAGCCCAGAAAAAGCTCTACACCCAGGTTTCCCACCAGCTCCTCCACTACATCTTTTCGGAATCAGTCTGACCAGTCCACACCAACTCTACTGTGACTCACCCCGGCTGCATCCAGAAACACCCTTATCCCTTCGACTCACCCTCTCCCTACCCTCCTGGTGGAGAATAACAGCAGAACAGTGGGTTCTCTCCATCATTCAGAAATGATATTTCATGACCTGGTGGATGCTCCCACCTTTTCAAGGTATCCCTCAACCACCAAGAGACCAAATCCACTTATTCCCAACCATCATTCAACAGCTCGTAACTCACGGCACCATAGAACAGGTGCCTACCCCACAAAGAAACACAGGCTTTTACTCAGGAATGTTTCTTGTACCTAGCAAAGACAGTCCTTGGAGGCCAATCCTAGATCTATCCTCCTTAAACCTCTTCCTACATGTTCCCAGTTACAAAATGATCACCTTGCCCCCTCTCTTACCACTACCCCCCCCCCCCCCAGCATTCATGGCGGCCCTGGACATGAAAGATGCCTGTCTCCACATTCCTATCCATCCAGATTTCAGGAAATTCCTCAGATTTGCACTAGGCTCCTGTCATTTTCAATTCTCTAACTTGTCCTTTGGTCTCTCCGCTGCTTGAGTGTTTACAAAATGCCTAGCCCCCTTCATTGCTCACTGCAGTACCCAGAGTATACAGATATACCCATACCTAGACTACCTGCTCATCCTTCATCAAGACTACCAAGTTCTTCTACTTCATGTACAACAGGTGTCTTTCACCCTAACTTGATTAGGGTTCACCCTAAATGTATAAAAGTCAAACCTGACCCCCTCACAAGATTTAGTTTTCTTGGGATGAAGGATCAGAACAGACTGTATGAAAGCTTTCATCCCAGACCAAAGGATCAAGGACCTTTGCATATACTCAGATCCTTACCCACTCCTCCTTGATGACTTGGGAATTCCTGAGAATGCTAGGCCATATGACATCCCTCATACCCATGTTACCTCTGGAAGATGCCACATGTGTAAAATCCAGTGGGTCTTGGAAAACCTATGGAGCCAACATTCCCAACCCATGGACTCTCCTCTTCCACTGCTCCTGTGCTTAAAAAAGGAAATCCAGTGGTGGCTGTCAGCAGTGCAACTCAACCTAGGAACCCTCCTTTAACTTCCAGCCCCACAGCAATAGGTCTCCACAGACGCGTCAGACCTGGGGTGGGATGCAGTGCTGTTAAACCAACAATTCTCAGTTCAAGGCAAATGGTCCACTCAAAGGCAAAATGACCACATCAAGGAAATGAGGGCATTGCTACTAGCCCTTCTAACTTTCAAACCCACTATCCTGCCAGGAACCCTGAAAGTAGTCACAGACAATATGACTGTCCTGCGGTACATCAAGCAAGGGGGGTCAGGTTGTACCCCGTATGCAGCCTGGCCATCCAGATTTGGAACTTGGCAGCTTCTGTCCAGGTTCACCTGCTAGCAATGTATATCCTGTCAAAAGAGAGAGAGATGAACTCAGCAGAACCTCGGCTCCCTCTCACAGATGGATGCTTCAGAGAGAGGTCTTCCTGGACCTGATACACAGGTGGGGTATTCCACAAGGGATCCACATCCACAAGCTGGGAAAGTGGACGCATTCTCCTTTTCTTGGGAGGGAATGTACTTTTATGCCTTCCCTCCTTTCACACTAATTCAGAAAGTCATCCTGCAAATTTAGAAGGACAAGCCCAAAATCCTACTGGTGACCTCGTATTGGCCAAGACAGCATTCGTTCCCCCTCCTACACTTACTAGCCAAGGGCAATCACCATAGGTTACCACACCAATTAGACCTGCTGACACAGGACAAGGGATCCCTAATCCACCCACAGGTAAACAACCTGAAATTGACCTTATGGGTGATTGGATTCATCCCTTACAGACACCTGTATTCAGAGGACGTACTCTGTCGGGGCAACAGTCACTATATGACCGCAGGGAATTAGAGCATCTTATCTACCTCTATCCAACAACAGGTTGTGCGTGTTTCCTGCTAGCAATCTTCCACTATGCTAAGAAATTGTTTTAAACTGGGAGACTCCAAGGCACTAATTGTGTGTCTGAACTGAGTTGCCCTAAAGATTCCAACTCCTTAAGCAGCAAGGAACTCCCCTCAACTGTAATGTCAAGTTACCACACACCGCCTCAGGGAACTTTTGTTGAGTAAAGCTTTACGGAACTCTAGTTCTTTAAATACTTAACATCTCCTGACACTATTAAGATCACCTATATCAATAGGTTTAGTGCTCTAAATACCTCCCTGTATACATCTGTGTTATTTGCTTCCTACATCGGTGCATTGTCAGGTGTGGAATAGCAGTTACATATTTATCAGTGGGAACACAAACCCATAGCCTCCTTGTCTTTTCTTTAAAGTTAACAAATGTGCGACACACTCAATACGGCTTTAGAGCCTACCGTGGCCTAGCAGTGATGTTAGCATAGATCTGAGTTTGGCGGAAACAGATTTAACCCCCTTTTGCTGATGATCTAAATTCCTCTGAGACATATTTGAAGTGGAGAAAGGCTTGCGACACCTCAGACTTGTGTAGGCAGTAATACAGGTAGTCGTCTCTAACTACTATATATTAACCTTTTTACTTTATATGTCTAAATAAGGTGACTATCTTATAAGCTATTGCTAATTATGCTTTAATGGACCTGCAATGCTTCTGCCTATTCCTGATTCTTTTATGGTTGCTAATGATGAACTAGCTTGAATGTTTTATCTCCAAGTTCTTCATGTTGCAAACAGTCTGTGTCCTATAGCTCACTGTTTTATCCTGTTTAATAACCTAGTATAACATAGTAGTACTCTGTAAAGGCACTCCTAGCTAAACTGTGTTATGCTACCTAGAACTCTACCTTATTTTTTTGGTTAGGCTGTGCCTTGTGACTGTGTAATGGTGCCTCTAGACTCTGAAATTGTATACTGTGTTGCTATATGTCTGAAATTGCATTAATGAATGCTTAAAAGTGTGTTGGAACGTTAATGCTGTGTTACTACCAGAGTCTATGCAAATGACTGTTTCTTACCCTGCATTTATATATATTTTTTCTCTTATTTTCCCCACCATTCCCAGGTTTAAAATCTTCTAGCTTGTAACAAGGTTTTGATACCTCTACTTACCTGGTGAAATGGACCCCTGCAAACTATTCTAAGCATCTCTTCATATAAAAAGATAAAAAGAAACTTGCCGCCCAGTTTTAGGAACCCTGCTACCAAGGAGGCAAGAAAGTATGTGTTATCTTAACCTAGCGGTAAAGCTGAACACTAGCTTAAGAACTTGTGTACCCATTGAGGCGCTCTACTTAGCCAGGATACCCAGCAGCCATACCCTCCTTCTCTACCCCTTAATATTTATACTTTCTCCTCCCTCTAGGCTATCTCCCATAATTTATTCACGGAACCTTGTAATTTTTCTTTTTTATTTTTACCTTCCATCTCTGTACTCTAGCTTTGGTTGCTATACAATTTGTGACCACTAGGTGGCACCCTGAACTAGGCTATTTCTTCTGTACATCTACCTTTTCTCCCCAGAAGCCTAAATATCCTGAACCTAATTAAAGATCTGATCCTAATCTAACAAAAAAGGAACTTTTTCCTGCCCTTTCATTACCACTCTTTCTGCTACTTTCCACTTAAATAGCACTCAGCTACCCCTCTCCATCTCAACCACTGTATCCTTCCCTCCTCACTTACCTGTACCAACTGAAAGTACCTCAGTAGTCAGTGCTTACAGATTTTCTGCTGACACTTTTCAGTTACTTGTCTTAGCCCGCTCACTTCGCTCCCCTACCCTACCCCAGTTCCCACCCACCCCAGTGTAGCTAGCTTAATACTTCTGATACCACACCCCCTCCCCTAATCAACGTATCACATACCTCTGCCAATTAACTACCCATCCCCACCCACTACTACCTTCTTTAACAACTTTACAGTTTTATATCCTCTCCCTACCCTCTGCACTCTAATCATCCTTTTGATATCTTTATACAACTTTCTCTCCTACAGCCACCTCTATTTTATCTTATAGTATACTCTTCTCTCAATCTTTATTCTTCCTGAAATCCCACTCTTCCTAATGGCCTCAATACTAAGGACTACATACTCAAACCTGCTACTCCTAACTTATATCATAGTTTCTCTTACTATACCCTATACTCTAACCATTTATGAACATTGTTCACTTACTGAACTTCACCACCCCCACCAACAAAATCTGCTTCTCACTTAAACACCCTCAGCCATATAAACATAACCTCCACTTCTATCTATATACTACCAAAATATCATAGAGCCAACCATTTTAGTTACTTTCAAAACAAAAACAACTTTAAATAACTATTACAAAATTCTAAAGATTATACAAGCACCTCAACAACACCCCCTATTAGATGGCGACATTCATCCAAACCCTGGCCCCAATAACATTGTCAATGACCAACTCAATCCAACTTCTTATACTTTATCTATCACAAAAAGACCTACTAACTCCCTCCTGATAGCCCACCTCAACATTCGTAGCATTAACAATAAAATTTCACAACTTCATGCACTCCTAGAAGTGCACTCATTTGATATCCTCTGTATTACAGAAACTTGGCCAAAGCCCTCCACTCATGATCATGAAATTACCCTTCCTGGATACAACATCCTGAGTTGTGACCACATAGCCAAAAGGGGTGGGGGTGTAGCCATTCTCTATAAAACAGAACTTCAGGTCACATCCTTCAATGTGCTCCTACCCTTAGATACAAATGCAGAAACCCTTACTGCCAAACTTCAAGTTAACAACTGTAAATCTATTTACCTATTTTGCTGCTATCTTCCCCCTGGTAATAATATCAATATTCTTGAAAACATCCTTAATTGTCTCTCTACTCACCTACCTCAGGAAACCATAGTGCTAGGTGACTTTAATATAGACTGGGCCACATGTAACTCTCCTAATTCTATGACCCACATAAATCTATACGGCTTTCCCAAAGAATAACCACCCCTACTAAAATTCACAAACCAGGCAGTAAAGAAATCATCCTAGACTGGATCCTTATCAACAGCCATCCTGACAAATATAAATCAGGTACCCTTCCAGATGACATTAGTGACCACGCTCTAACCTACATAATTAAACAAAAAACCCATAGCCCCAACTCAAATAACTTCAAAACCTCACACTCTAAAAAACACTTTTTTCCAGAGAGCTTCCAGAATGAACTTAAGGCATGTAACTGGTCACCACGACACCATCTTCAACTTGATGAATCGGTGACCTACTTTTAATAAATTTCCTACAAATCCTAGAATACCATGCCCCCTCTCGGTCTACCCGTAGAAGAACCAAAATTGCACCTTGGCTCACTAAAAAAAAAAAACAGGCAAAATATCCTTCTACCTAACAAAATCTGGGCCAAATGAAGATCCTCCAAAAACCCATCAGACCTCCTTTACTTTAAACAGCTAAGAAATGCCACCAAAAAAGAAATTCTGCTCGATTAAAAAAATTACCTTCACCTCCATCACCTCCAACAAACCCGCCAGCAAAAACCACAAAAATTTTGTCAGGCATTAACAAACTACTTAAGCCAGGGCACTCTAAAACTCCTGCCCCATCAGGTATCTCCCATAACAACCCTAAGCAAATTGCTGATGCCTTTAACAACTACTTCATTGAAACCATTCAAACTCTAGCTAAAACAGTACCACCTGTTAGCACAAACCCATTAATCATCACAAACAGCCCAGTTCCCTCCTTTCATATACAACCCGTACCTACATCCCTTGTCTGCACCCTCCTTCAAAAACTCAAACCATACACCCCTTCATCTGACGGTCTATCAGCTGAATACCTGCAAATAGCAGCAAAAGCCATTGCCTATCCCATTTCCATCCTTATAAATAGAACAATTACAGAAAGCACAATCCCTTCCATCTGGAAAGTGTCTCATATCATCCCTCTTCATAAGGGTGATACTTGTACTGAGATTTCCAACTTCCGCCCAGTTGCCTTACTCTCTCCTGTAGCCAAAATAATGGAAAAATGCATCAACCAACTACTGCTTGACCACCTTCTCCGTAATAACTTACTTGCTAACTGTCAGCATGGTTTCAGGCCTTTTCATAGTACCACCACTGCCCTACTATCCTTTTCTGACTGTATAAACAAACATCGTAAAAAAACCCTCTTTCTTCTACTCTATTTATTGACCTTTCAAAAGCTTTCAACATGGTTAACCATCACCTACTGATGGACATACTAAAAGCCCTATCCCTTGACCCACAGGCATTACTTTGGTTTAAATTCTATCTAGAAAACTGACAGCAAGCAGTACTCTGGGATAATAACCTATCTCTGCACCTCCCTGTTAACATTGGAGTACCTCAGGGCTCTATTTTAGGCCCTCTTCTCTTCTCAGTTTTTATTAATGATTTGCATACCAAAATTCCACAAGCTACCTGTATACAATATGCAGATGATTCTACTTTAATATGTTCAGCTGAGTCCCTTGCCTCTCTCCAGACCCTCACCCAAACAATATTTAATCTTGTTGAAAACTGGTTCATGCAACATTGCCTCCTCCTTAACCCCCAAAAAACAAAATTATTGCTTTTTGCTTCTACTCAAAAGTCTGCACAATTTCACTTCACAGTAACCTCCAACAATGGAACTATCATAACTCCAGACACTACAACCCGACTCCTAGGAATTACAATAGACCACAACCTTGGCTATGATGATCATATTAATACTACTATCAAATCTGTCAACAGAAAACTTGGCTCCCTTTATAGAATCAAACCATTCCTTACACCAGAAGCTAGAACTACTATAGCCCAGACCCACCTTATCTCTACCCTGTTCTATGCTTCTGCCATTTATACCAATCTATCTAAAAGCAACCTTAGCAAACTTGCAACCAGCTGTAACAACATTGCTAGATTTGCCACTGGTACCCCTTTCAGAACCCACCACTCTGTCAACCTCAAACAACTAGGATGAGTTGAACTGCAGACCCACCTACTGTATCAACAATACATCACCCAAAAGATCCTTTACCAGCCCAAGAATACCCCAATTCTCACTAATCTGATTACCCCATATAGAAATCTGCCAACACTACGCTCAGCTAATAAGCTTCTAGTTTCCACTATTGAATCAAACAACCAGGCAGGGGAGTCAGTATTCACCAACAGTGGGAAAAACCTGGAACCTGCTTCCAAAGGAACTCTCATCTCTTTCTTACACACTGCTTTTCAAAAAATACCTTAAAGAATACCTTACTACACAATGGCTATGTCCCTGCCCTAACCCTGACTAATATCTAAATCCCCATCTCACTCTCCCTAGACTTTTCTACTCTGTTGTTCTTTTACATTTGACTGGGTTAACCAGCAACCTTGCTTCTAACTAGTATTTAACAAAATTTCCTTCCTAGTACTTTGATAGATTTTTCTTATTCCAAATATGCTATCCTCTACTGTACTAGATATAAATTATAATGTCTGTACATCTGTAAAAAAAAAAAAAAAGTTTTAACTTTTTATTTCTGTTTGCTATTTGCATGTAATTATATGATATGTCACTGCCTATGCTTGGAGCTTTTCTCCCCGGGCCTCTACTGAAAATGGACATATATCCAGTTAGACTAGCCCGGTCAACAAATGTAAAATAAAATAAATAATGTTCTGCAGGAGCCCAGAAAACCTAGTACTAGAAGAAACGTAAGTATTTAAGTGGCGCAGATTCTCCAGCTGGTGTCAAAGGAATAACCTGGACCCCCTCACTACTCCGATACCGATGGTCCTATCTTATTTGTGTGAGCTACTCCACTCAAGACTAACTTATTCTTCAGGCAAAGTCCACTTGTCTGCTCTCTCTGCCCATTACACCCCCTCTGACATCCCGACTGGAGGTCAAGCTTTTTCTGAAAGGACTTCTCCACATCAGCCCCCCCCCCCCCAAGAGACCCATTCTCCCTCCTTGGGACTTAATTTTTTTTTCATCAAAGCTAACCTTACCTCTTTTTGAACCACCTTACTCAGTTTCCCTGAAGCTATGCACCCTGAAAATAGTTTAGCTGGTGGCCCTTAACTCCACTAGGTGGGTCTCAGAGATACAAGCCCTTATGGTCAATTTTCCTTACCTTGTTTTCCACAAGGACAGAGTGGCTCTCAGGACCAACCCTTCCTTCATGCCCAAGGTAGTAAATGAACTTTCATTGAATCAAACCATTAATCTACCATTGTTCTACTCTCACCCACAAAACTCTTCAGAGAGGACTCTACATTCCCTGGATGTACACAGACAACTCTGATATTACTTAGACAAAACCAAGTCTATTAGAAAATCTGACCAATTATTCATTTCCTTCCATCCCAGAGCTTTAGGGAAGGTGGTCTCAAAACAGACCATTTTCTCATGGATCTCCAAATCCATTTCTTTGTGCTACTCCCATCATGGGAAATCCTTACAAGGCCATGTTAAACCTCACTCTGCTAGGGCAGCTGCCTACTCTACTGCCTTTTTGAAAGGCATGGACTTCACCTCCATTTTACAAGCAGCTACTTGGACCAGTACACACCATCACCAATCACTACAAGCTGGATATGGCCTCTAGAGCAAGATCAGGCTTTGCCAGGTCTGTCCTCCAGGGCTTGGTTGATCAAGGAAACCTTTCATCCACCCAGGTTCATACTTAAGCTCTGGTACTCTCCCTACTGTTATGAATACTGCAACATGAGAATAGAAGGACATAGAATAGTTGTGTAAGAACTTACCATAACCTTAGATGTCCTTCTCTTCCATGTTGCAGTATTCAGACCCACCCACCTATCCAATTTCTTCCTAACCAGAACTCCATGCCCTACCTGTGGGGACAGCCATTATCTTCCCCAGTCTTAACTCTCCTTTACACAACCTACCTACTGCCCTGGGCCTGGTCTACATGCAAGTCTAAGGGTCTTCCACTAGGACCCTCCTTTGCAGTCCACAGGAGTACTGCTGTATGTGCAAAACAATTCTGATAAGGATACATGCAGACATCACTTTTATACCCAGCATCTGTTTGTGACCCTGGTAAAGGATGTCACACATAGCCTCCTGTGAAAAAGACTTTGGTGTCCTGGCCGGACGGTGGTGCTGCAGGCAGCAGCTCCCTACTGTTACAAATACTGTAGCATGGAAGAGAATGACATCTAATGTCATGGTAAGTTCTTACATAACTATTCTTTCTTCTGCAGCATCAATAGTTTTTATAATGTGCCAAGCTCCAGTGATAACTGTTTCACACGCAGAAAATTCAGATTTTTTTCCTTACCTGGATGCCTTACTGATTCAACTTGTCTCCATAGATTCCCTAGTCAAGTATGTACACTTCACAGTATGTCTCCTATCCATCCTGTGGTTCACAGTCAGCTTCAAAGAATTGCATCTCACATCCAAAGACCTGGGATGCAGACTAGATGCATAGAATGCTTGACTGGCACCAGCATACATTCCCTTACAGGAGTATGTACAAGCTGACTCCTTAAGCAGGTCCTTGGAGGACCCTTATGAATGGACTCTGAACAAACAAGTCTTCAAAACCATAATCCTTTAGTGGGGAGCACCACAGGTAGACCTTTTTGCTTCACCAGAAAACCATCTCCCCCTGTTCTGCACCAGGATTCCTTCCCCCTTAACTTGGAGGACTTGTGCCTTGTCTTCCAAGTTGTGAGGGAGGTTCCTGTATGCCTTTCCCCTTCTATTACTACTTCACAAAATCCATGTAAAAGCACAAAAGGAAACTTTAAAACTTCTACTCCTGGCCAAGACAGCATTGGCTACTGCTTCTACTCCTGACCAAGAGAAATTATTGGCAAAATACTGTTTTACTACTACAAAATATTGTTTTACTAATACTAGACCTGCTCACTCAGCAGCAATGTGTGCTACTTCATCCAAGTCTAGCCTCCTTGTCTGACTCTGGATTATAGGGTTCTGATCCCTAAAAGACACCTGTTCTCTGAGGAAGGTGATTCAGTTTCTACAGGAAGTCAGAAAACCTACCACCATAAAATTAAGTCATCTAGGAGGAAAAATATTTTCAGTTTAGTGCTTCAAGCACAGCCAGGTCCCATTCATTTCAGATACTCCTGTCCACAAATACCTCTGCAAATTATTACACTTTAGTTTGGCCTACTGCTCCAATAAAGCCCATTTTGTCTGCCATTAACACATTTTTGTCTCTTGATCTCCTCTTTTTTTTGTCCCAAGACAGAGGTCAGACTTTTTTTAAATGGTGTCCCACATCTTAAGCCACCAAGGAAACCCGATTCTCTTCCCTGGTATCTCATCTTTGTGCTGGAAAAACTGACTTTGCCCCTCCCCCCTTTCAAGCAAGCAGTTTCTGCCACTTCAAAATTCTGCACCTTGAAAACTATCCTCTTGCTGACTATTACCTCTGCCCATAGTATGTCTGAACTTCAGGCTCATATGACAATTCCACCCTTATTTTCCACAAGGAGAGGGGGTGACCCTCTGGACCAATCCGTTTATGTCAGATGTAGTGAATAAGATGCCCAAACCCCCAAAGTAAGGGAGGTGATTCTCCATGCAATAGATGTTCACAGGCAGCTATGGTTTTACTTGGACAAAACAAATATTGTCAGAAAAACTGACCAACTTTTTTTTTAATGTATTCCAAACTGGGCCAACCCATCTTATAAGCAAACCATTGCTTCTTGGGTTTCAAAAGCTATTTCTTTTTATTCCACACATCAGGAAAGCATTGCCTTCCTGTCCTAAAGCACATTCCAGTAGGGCAGTGGCCTTCTTTTGTGCATTCCATAAGTCTGTAGATACCAGCTCCGTCTTGCAAGTGGCCACTTGGTTTTCTGTGTACATTTTCAATAAGCATTGCAAGATTGATGCTTTTTCTAGCTCCAAATCTACCTTTATGTCTAGCCTTCTATTGGCTCATCCTCCCTTTTGCCAACCTTCCTATTGTCTATTTGCAGCTGTGGGAATCATCCATCTGTTGAGAATACTGCAACAGTGTTTCAGGCAGGACATAGTACAGTGTTGTAAGAACCTACCATAACCATAGTGACCACTGTTGCATTATCCCTTCCCCTCTTCTGTTCCTCTGGTCTTAGCTTACAAAAGAAGGAAAGAGAAATAATCACCTGATAGACTTTCAAGATAAATTACTTCTCTTTGAGCTATAACCCTCCTAGATGACCAATTCCTCTCTCAGTAGTCTTTAGGCTGCTGGCTTGGAGATTGTCTCAGGTACTTATGCATATATACCCTGATATATGCGAGCTGAGGTCAGATGTACACAGTCAGCCAGGTAAAGCTTTGGGACCCCTGCCAGAAGTGAGCACTTGGAAACCCATATGTTAATTCTGCAGCAGTGATCAGTACATTATCTATTGTTATGGTAAGTTCTTGCACAACTGTACTTTCTGATATTCCTATACATTAAGCTGTGACTACTTAACCCCCTCCCCCCAAGCAGGTATTGTCTATAGTTAACTGAGTATGCCCTTCCTTGGATCACTGTTGCAGTATTCTAAACTGATGGGTTGTCCTATTGCGGTAACCTGACATCCAGCCAGTGTGCCAATCCAAATCCTTTTGGATGCTCTGTACATCTGACTTATGACTTCAGCCCATGGGCATACGGGCATACAAGTGAATGTATGAATTTAATATCTTCCCCATTTTGCCAACAGTGTGAGCACAGGATCCTTGCTTCCATCAGGCTGACTACCCTGTTATTTTTGCTACCATTGCTATGACTTTACTCAGCCAAATACCCTGTTGGGGAACCATTTTGTATTTATTATAAAAATGTGTTAGTGTTAGCCAATAGGCAAAAGTGTGATGACTGTAGGCTGTTCCATTACAAAGACCTGTCCTGGAGTTTTTGTGTAAGGGCTGAACATAACTACAAAAATTGATATCTGCCAGTTTGTTCCTAAACCCTATGAATGACTTTCCTCTTTAAATGGCTACTTAAAGACTCAACATCTAAAGTGTCTTGAGCAAAGCAAGATGGTATAACCCTCGGCTTTCACTCTGCTCACACTCTGATCCCACTCACACCCAAAAAGAAATTCGAGAGCTAGGCCTGAAACTTCAGCTGACAAGTCTGATTCAGATGTTCCTACTGAGATGGAGCAGGAATTCGCAGAACATCATTACACTTTCACAGACACCTTCTACCATGACCCCATCAGACGCTGGTATGGTATCTGTTTCTCGAACGTTAAGAGACTGAATCTATCATGCCTGTTGAGAAGGAGGAACCTAGGGTAATCATTTCTGATGGACTACTCACATCAGTTTAAGATGTTCCTGACACTTTAAGGTACTTCAGGGTTTCACTTCTGAGTTTTGTTAGGGTAGATGTGTCAGCTCAGAAAAAAACCAAAAGTTAAACATGTTTCTCCTTCCTAGACATCTCAGGAAAAGGAATGACTGAAATTCTCCCAAGGCTTGTACAAAGCAAAATTGTCCTAAAATCCCCTTCCTTCTTTCACCAGCCCCTACATAGGCCCTTCCCCTGAAAAGATGTAAGTCTCCATCTGAGGAGGTAGAGGAATTTGATTTAGACGAGGATTCCTTAGCTTACTCTACTCAAATCCATTCTCCTAGACAGCTTGCTTTAGATGATGATACCGTGTTCCCTGATAACCCTGTAGAAAAAACTCATTTGGGGAAACTTACTGGAATGATTCAACATTTTGAATGGCAATCCAGACAAGTTACTGGTATGTAAAATGTATCTTGCTTAAGGTAGAAGAGCCTCCCCCATCTTACAGGCTACCTTATATGTTTTGGCATCCGCCTCTTATGACTCCAACCTCCAGCTTCCCAAAAGCCGGACAGATTTTACAAGGACCCTGAAGACAGTTTCTATACAAAAACCTTACAGCAGAACCCTCAGTCTTTTTAATATAATACTACATAGAATCCTACTAAGCTTTTACCTGCAGCAGATGTGTTGCCATCAGAAATAGAGCCATGGACCATTGTGATAAAAAGGTCAACACATCTACCTTTATGGCTTTTAGACCCTCAAATTATGAAACTCAAATGACAAAATATCTTCTGTCTCTTCTAGGGGAATTAAAACTGGATAATTAGGTTTCTGAGCATAAGGTACAGATGGCTGCCATGCTCATGTTACACACAGTAGCCAGACAGTCTAATAAATGTTAGCTACGATGCTGCAGAAGCTTCCTTCCAGAGCTGCAGCCATTGGCTCTGTCATATGTAGATTTGCTTGGCTTCGCCTCCTGTTTCTCCCAGAGTGCATCAAGGCCATGTTACTTGGATTCTGTTTCATAGGGAGCTTTTGTTTGGCCCTACTGCAACTGAACATATTTAGGTCTGCAGAAGGGAAACATGCAGGATTTCATATTCTTCACTTCAGTTGCTACGTTTCAAAGGAATCAACCTTTCCAGCCTACTTCCTGTGTACATAGAGAAGAAAAACCAACTCAAAAGGGGGCAGGAAACAGTCTAGGAAGAGGTTTCTGGAGAAACTTCCAGGAGTTGCAAACCTGGCAACCCTTTCTTCCAGACTTGTCAGCTTCCTTAACTCAGTCCACAAATAGCCTTGTTAAGAAGGTTCGCTTTGTCCTTCCTAGCTTGGGAACTCATCACCACAGGCAAGTGAGTATTGTCCATCAGACAGTAAGGTTACAAGAAGTCCTGGAGGGAGTGCCCTTCATTGATGAGGATACCGCCGTCACTGCCCAACCATTCAAGTTATTTAATAATTAGATCTAGGAAAATTTTATTTATTTATTTATTCATTCAAGGCTCTTCCTGGTACCCAGGAAAGAGGATACTTGGAAACCAATATTAGATTTGTCTCATCTCAACACCTTTCTGAAAGTGCCATCTTTCAATATGCTATCCCTAAAAACTCTAAATGCTTCTATCCTCCCTCAGGTTTTTTCAGATCTCCCTGCACTTGTATGTCTCTTTATGCACAT